>NC_141138.1:85705586-85855586 GCF_053477565.2 Lygodium microphyllum | reverse complement strand
TTCTCTCCATTTAAGCCTCTTGTTGAATCCCATCCATTTGTTTGAGAGAATGTATGAGTCCAAGTAGATAATAGGAGGCCTAGACCTTGAATGCATGCTGATTAATTGTCCCAATCACTTCCCTTTGATCTTATAGTGTTGAAATGGATTTTACTCATGCTGAAGCTTCATTGTGATTATATTTTGCTTACTCATAACCCGTTTGGCTTCTTGTGAATTGGCTAAGCCAAGAAGTGAAAAAAAAAAATCCATTGTATAAGGGTGAGTAGGCAGTGAGTCACTGCCGATAAGCTCCCTATCCCCATTCCCCATTCCAATTCCATGCACTTCATGAAAAGCACAAAATTTTGATTTCTGAAATGCATCTCATGTTGGTTGTTTAATTAATAAATGTCTGCCATGTATATTCCGGGTGAGGAAAATCCCGATGCCAGGCGAGGTGGCAAGACAAAAGAGGGGTGACCCCCCCTTGCCATCAAAGACCTTGAAGGGGTGCACAACCCGGCCCAGGGGGAATTTTGCCCACCTCTCGATGATCCGAAGCCCAAATAATTATTGCAGGTGCAGGTACATTTGATGGAATATCCCGATCCCTGATCACTTGAGCCTACAAACCCCTACATACATCGGTAATGTCATGAACCGCTTGGTAATGTATGGTGAATGCAATGCAAGAAGGGTAGGGTATGTAGTGTGGAATTGGTCTTAGCAATAAGCTATGGATGCAAAGAATGTATGGCTTTATGGAGCATTGAGAACCACCATTGAGGCCCTAGATGTTTGGGATAAGACCCTCACCATTGGGATAAAGTATGCTCCTTGAGGGAGCCTTTGCAAGATATTGCAGACAGCCAGAGTCCTACACAGTCAGCCTGCAAGAATTGATTACATCAAAGCCTTCTTGTGTGACTGAGCACAATCTTTATAGCTTGATTTGAAGAGGGAATATTTCCCTTTGATTTGAGCTAAAAACCTCCCCATTCCACCCTACAGTTTGGGAGATACACTCAGTTTTGTGCCCAGAGGTACTGTGGAACAGGCAGCAGTCCTACACAGTCAGCCCACAAAAAGTGATTACAGCAAAGCCCTTATCATTCACTATCAGAGATATTTTTGCCTCGTAGAGGGGATCGAGGGCTTTCATTTGAATCGGAAATTTTGGCAATCGGAGTTCCCTAGCTCAAGTTATCATCATTTCTGTAACAAGGGGTCTGGTAGACTGCACTTGGGATGGCAGGCCACAAGGGTAAAGCAAAGGCCCAGGAGGAATTTCAGCATGAAATAAGGGACTCCCGTGCCTCAATGAACGATCCTAGCATAGCCCAGGAGGATCATGAAGACTTGTTTGAAGAAGGTGCCCCCGAGATAGATCACTTGTCTCTGCTCAACCAAACCCTATGCCAACATGAGACCCGTCATGCTGAACGACATCGAGAGATTGAGCAACGCCACAAGGAGATGGAAACTCGCCAAGATCCGAGATGATGGCCAAGATGGACTTACTCATAGAGCACATGGGCGCCCTCATCCCCGCCATTGCCCCCCCCTCGGATCGACCCAAGGAGCGTGTCCCTCCCCGTGAGGCTAACCGCCCTCCCCCCTTGGAGACCGGGCGCAGCCCACAAGGTCTTGGTGGTACCCATGGCATTCCCCATAGCACTTATGAGATGGGTGAGCCCTCCACTCGACATGATGAGCCCCTCCTTCCCTCCCCCATTACGAATCCTTCCAGCCCATCATTGGCACCCCAAATCCCCTGTAACGGCAGCTACTTGCACACTCAAGGGAATGGCTCCAATGCAAATCTTGGGCAGCATGGAATGCACGGAGTGCATGGACAGCATGCATATGGCAATGGGCAGCATGCATATGGCAATGGGCAGCATGTATATGGTAATGGGCAGCATGGACATTTTGGACAGCAAGGTCCTAATGGGCAATTTGGTCCTCATGTAATGCACAAACAGCATGGCCCCCATGGGAATTTTGGACAGCAAGGCATGTATGGGCAGCATGTAGCACATGGCATTCATGGGCAACCAGGCCCAAATGAACTGCGTGACAAGATTGTGTTTACAAAATTCAATGGGCAATCCTCATCCCCAGCTGAACTAGAGGAATGGACCTCTAAATTGGAAGCCTATTTTCTCATCTACCCCCATACCGATGAAGCAACTATCATTTTTGCCTCCCTTCACTTAGAAGGTTTTGCCCACACATGGTAGAGATTTGTTCAATGGGAAAACCGGCAGTTTCGTGATTGGGAAGAGTTCAAGATGCATATGATCCAAGTTTTTGTCTCCCCGGTGGAAAAAGAACGCTTGGCTAGGCAATGGTATCAATTTGATCAGCGAAATCTCACCGTGAGGGAGTACACCAACCAGTTTATAAACCTATCCATGTATGTTGAGGCAGTTAGTGATGAGGCCAAATTGCATAAATATGTTTATGGGCTGGATGCGCATCTCTCGGCTGTCTGATGTAATGGCTCAAAAGCTAGCCACCCTGTTTGTAGCCATAGAATTGGCCGAACGCTATGGTCGAAAGTACCGCCACAATGAGAGTACGCAGCCCATTACAGGACAACCAAGATACCCTGTTAGACAACCCCCATATGTTAACAATTATTGCAGCAACAATGCAGGGAATGGAAATCCCAAAATTCCTACTTACCCCACTTTTAATGCTGAAAGGAAATATGGCAATTTTGGGATAGCACCACCCTCCAAAAGTGACCCAAAGTATGCTGAAAATAAGGCTAGAAATGGCTTCGCGGTCCCAACGGTCAGAAATTCATTCCTCCTAAAGTTGTCAAGGATAGAAAAGCCAAAGTCTTGTGTTTTAAATGCGGGGATAAGTACATGACTGATCATGCATCCAAATGCCCCTTTAAGAACGCCACTATCAAGTTTAATAGCATGTATGTGCTAGAAGATAGTGACAAGCTGGAAGAGGACATGCATGATAGCTCTCAAATAATGACACTTGCTGAAAAAGCTAAATATGAGGAGGATATTGATCCCGATCAGTTTTATGACTCACTGGATGGGTTCCCTTTTGACCCCAGTGGCTGCCCCATTGATGACATGCTTGGGAATGACCCTTGGCACCCCTCATTCACCGTTATATCAGCCTGCTCAATCTCCATGGATGCATGGACTGGCTCTAGGAGTCCGAACACCTTACGGGTGCATGGTAACATTGATGGCAAGAGTGTATACATCCTCATAGATAGTGGCAGCACACACATCTTTGTAAATAAATCAACTCTTAGTTGTTTGACATGTGTTCCCACTGAATTACAGCAACCCCTTCGGGTTCAAGTGGCTAATGGAAATGAGGAAGTGAGCTCCCATGTATGCACACAAGTGTCTCTTATGCTGGCTGAAAATTACACAGCAAGGGTGGACTTGATTACCCTTTATATGGGCCCCATGGATGTTGTATTGGGATGTGATTGGCTTCAGCAATTGGGAAAAATCTCTATGGACTTCTCTCAGCTGTATATGGAGTTTGTAATGCATGGGCAGCTTGTACACTTGGAGGGAATCAAAGAAAATGCATATTTTCAGCTTATAACAGCAAGACAACTTAAAAACGAATTCAAGAAACACTCTGAAATATTTGTATTGCATTTGCATAAGGATAATGATGACCAATACACCTTGGGGAAGCAAAATGCAACACACTAAAGGCACTTTTGGCTGAATATGAGGACCTATTTCAGCCTCCCACTACCCTTCCCCCTCAACGATTGGTGGATCACCATATTGACTTGGAGCCCCATCCCAAGCCCATCAATAAACCCCCATATAGACTCTCTAAATGTGAGAGAGAGGAAGTAGCAAAGCAAGTCAAGGAGCTCACTGAGATGGGATTCATAGAGCCTAGCTCTTCCCCTTATGCCTCCCCGGTCCTATTGGTTAAGAAAAAGGACAGATCTTTCCGGTTGCGCATTGACTATCGTGATCTCAATAAGATCACCGTCAAAAATAGATACCCCATCCCTCGAATTGATGACTTGCTTGATGAACTCAAGGGTGCACGCTACTTCACTAAGATTGATTTGCGATCCAGTTACCACCAAATCAGAATGAGGGCGGGTGATGAAGTCAAAACAGCCTTCCGGACTGTTGTACCATTTCCTTGTCATGCCATTTGGGCTCACAAATGCACTAGCCACATTTCAGAGCTTAATGAACAAGATATTGTAGCCATGGTTTTTCCAGTTTGTGTTGGTATTCTTTGATGATATTTACAGCAAGTCAATGCACGAGCACTTGAAGCATGTCAGGCATATTTTTGATGTACTGAGAGAGCACCGCCTCTTTGCCAAAGAAAGCAAGTGTTTCTTTATGCAAACAGAGGTTGAGTACTTAGGACACATCATTAGTGAAAAAGGCACCCAAGCTTATCCTTAAAAAGTGCAATGTGTCCGGGAGTGGCCCACCCCCACTACCACTACCTCCTTGCGTGGTTTTCTTGGTCTCTCCTCCTTTTATAGGAGATTTATTCGCCATTATGCCACAATTACAACCCCATTACAGACAAGCTGAAAAAAGAGGCTTTCCTATGGGATGAATTGGTTGCCCACAGTTTTCAGCTGAAAGACTGCTCACTTCAGCCCCCATCCTCGTATGCCCCAATTTTTCAAAGAATTTTACCATCCAGTGTAATGCTAGTGGATGTGGTATTGGTGCAGTTTTGCTACAGGAACACAGGGTAATAGCATTTGAGAGCCGAAAATTGGATGATAAAGAGAGAGAGTTGCATGTCTATGATCAGGAGATATTGGCAGTCATTCATGCTATCAAAAAGTGGCATCACTACTTGTATGGCAGCAGATTTAAGGTGAAAAGTGACCATCGTGTGCTCAAATATTTCTTGACTCAGCCCAACCTCACTCCCAAACAACATAGATGGGTGGCGACACTACAAAACTATGACTTTGAGATTACCCACACCCGTGGCAAGGACAATGTAGTGGCCGATGCACTCTCTCGCATGTGGGCATGCAAGGTCTCATCCATCACTCAACTCCACCATGATTGGATTTAAGAGCTCCAAGAGGCATACTTGCTTGATGCTGAATTCAGCCCTCTTTTCCAGAAATTACAGCAAGGTGTCATGGATGACAATTCCCAATATCAACTCCATAATGGCCTCATTTGGATCCATGGTCATATTGTGATTCCCCATGCCTCTCCCTTCACCCAAAGGATCCTTGAAGAGATGCATTCTTCACCAATTGCTGGCCACTTAGGGGTCTTCAAAACATATGATCGAGTTTCAAAAAGCTTCCATTGGAAAGGTCTATGGCGGGATGTAAAAGACTTTGTGTCTAGATGTGTGCCTTGCCAACAAAATAAAGATAGCTCTCTTAAACCGGGTGGCTTGTTGCAGCCTTTACCTATTCCTGAAGGAAAATGGACACATTACCATGGATTTCATCACTAGTTTACCTACAATCAAGAAGGGTTGGGATAGCATTTACGTGGTAGTTGACTGACTCACTAAAGCAACCCATTTCATCCCTACAAAATCCTAGTTTACAGCATCCCAAGTTGCCACTTAGTTTATGGAGCATCTTTTTAAGTTTCATGGCTTGCCCCAAGTCATAGTACATGACTGGGACACCAAATTTATGAGTCAGTTTTGGTAGACCATTTTCAGCTCCATGGGGACCAAATTGGCTCCGTCTACAGCCTATCATCCCCAAACGGATGGGCAGACCGAAAGAGTCAATAAGCGGCTTGAAACTTATTTGCGACATTTTTGTCATGATGTGTAGAATTCTTGGGACGTATGGCTGCACTTGGCTGAATTTTCTTACAACAACTCCACTCATTCAAGCATTGGAGTCTCTCCCTTCGAGGCATTGTATGGTTATCGGGTGCCCCTTCCTACTGTGATCTTCAATGAAAAGCTCAACCCTTGGGAAAAGAAGAGCTGCACCGCATGCAAGCTCTACTTCAACAATGCAAGGTAAACCTCAAAAGGGCTCAAGAGCACATGAAGATCCATGCTGATGCAAAAAGAAGACCCCTTGACTTTCAAGAGGGTGAAATGGTACTCCTCAAGGTCCCCAAGTCCCGTTATGCCACGCTAAAGGACGGCTCTTGCAACAAGTTGGCACACCATTACTATAGGCCCTACAAGATCATTAAGAAGGTCGAGGACTTGGCTTACCGCCTCCAACTCCCTCCCACCTCTAAGATCCATGATGTCTCCCACGTGATCCAATTGAAACCTTTCATTGGCACTCCCAAAGATCATGTGGAGGAGCTCCCACCCATAGATGAGGAGGGCCTTATTCAGTACATTCTGGAAACAGTCATTGGGCAACGTGAAAAGCAACTCCGCACCCGTTCCATGCATGAATACCTAATCAAATGGCAAGGACTACAAATAGACGAAGCCTCTTGGTGCCCAGTATCTAAACTGGATGAATTTCCACACCTCAAGGAGGCTGTGTTGGCTGGCACTTCACCATGACCCCTGTTTTGGGCTGTAATCTGCATCTGGACAGCCACCTATTTTGTACTAGATTTTGTATTGGTCCATTCACAACCCCATCCTCCATACATGGGCTGAAAGTATACCTCGAGGGCTCCGTGCTGACACCTTATTTGCCCCGATCGGAGTTCCCTAGTGGAAGTTATGGCTCTTTTTCTCCAGCCATACCATCTGGGACTGCACACTAGAAATTCCTGGACAGCCCTTTATTTTGTACCAGTTTTGGTCCTGACCTGATTGCAGCCCCACCTCACCCACATGGGCTGAAAGTACATCTCATGGGCTCTGTAACGACACCTCAATTGTCCCATTCAGAGTTTCCCACACAAAGTTATGGTTGATTTCCTACAGCACACTCTTACAGTCCATGACTACATCCCTTGTTTTTTAGGACCAAAACTTTATGAGACGGGATGGTTTGTAATGAACGGGGATCACGAGAATATGGCATGGGAATATACCAGTCACACTGACGGTATATAAGGTGTAAGAGGGTATTTTGAGGACCACGGAAATTATCAAGAAACTCTCTTTTCACCTTCTCAAGCTTCCATGGCTTCCTCTTCTTCTTACTCTCTCCCTCTTTCTCTCTCTTCTTCTTGCCTTTCTCTCTCCTCTCCCTCTTCTTCTGCAGTCCTTCTCTCTCTCTTTCCCCTCAGTTAGGACAGTTAGGTCCTTCATTACAAACATCCACTCAAATTGAAGGTTGGTCCACATGTTGCTTTCCCAAAGCATAAATGCCTAGCGCATAGTGCCAGCCTCAGCGCAAAGGACCAAGAGGAAACCAGGCATGGAGCGCCTAGTAAAGCTTATTAAAGCTATGTCTATAAATATAAAATTGGTACCTAACTAATTTAGGGAGAGGGGGCACTTATTCTCTTGCATGTTTCCATTGTTACAAGACTTCTTCGCTAGCCCATGAACCACCCTTTTCTCCCACTAGATAAGAGGTATTTTGCCCAGATCTAAAGGTATTGAGGCAAAAATACACTAAAATTTACCAAAATTTATAGGTTTTCTCACATTTAAATTTTATTTTTAAAGGTAAATTTAAAAATGTGAAAGTCAATCCCCTTCATTTGTTCATCCAAGTCAAAACGAATCCACCTTCTCTCTCTCTCTCTCTCTCTCTCTCTCTCTCTCTCTCTCTCTCTCTCTCTCTCTCTCTCTCTCTCTCTCTCTCTCTCTCTCTCTCTCTCTCTCTCTCTCTCTCTCTCTCTCTCTCTCTCTCTCTCTCTCTCTCTCTCTCTCTCTCTCTCTCTCTCTCTCTCTCTCTCTCTCTTGCTAGTGTTGCACATCTCTATCCTTCTACCTCTCAACTAGGAAGAGTCCCACGAAGGTGAGGAGAAGTAACAAAGGAGTTGCCATAGAAGCCAAGAGCAATCTCACAAAGTCTCTCCCTGTCTCACAATGAGCTCACATGCAGGATGTGTCCTTAGAAGATGAAGAAATGAACAATGGTGGAGAAATAGAGAAGCTAAGATTATTTAGTCAATGGAATGCCTTTACAATAATATCTTTCACCTTATATAGAATTTTTACTTTTTTGGATCTTAAACAAGGCCTAATTCTCTATCAATGCCCATCACTCATTCTCTTAAGACCCGCCATAAGTGTCCTGCAATTTTTCAAGATATCTATTTCTCAAAAGAGATTGACTCACACACTCGCATGTCATTAATTGTGCTTTGATTTTACAATTTGCATGAGAGTAAGCCCCGTCAGTCCTTAGGCGATGTGACCTTTAATTTTGGCACATCTTGTGTCATAGGGACCCATGTCCTTTTCTTGCCATGTAAGCTCTCTATTAACTCTTTGCTTGATATTTTACATGCTCTTCTCTTTTTCTCGCTTTTTCCTACTTCTTTGTCATTTTTTGCTCACTTGCTCCACTTTTAATCCATTTTGCCAAATGGGTTAACATTACCCCCCTCAGTATTGAAGTGTCAATCCCATGGCACAGGTGAAAGTACATGGAATCCACATGGAATGATGGAATGGAGGGTAAGAGGTCATGTGAATATGAAGGGAGGGAGGCCATTGATGGGTCTTTACTGCTCCTCAAGTACCCAGGAGGAATAGTTGGTGTGTGGTGGGTAAATGGTGCAATTAGGAGATGGGTCTACACTAGAGAAGCAGAGGCTTTCTAGGTCCATCCCACACTTGACGACCCAATCACTGAGAGATGAGGTGTGATGTGAAGCAATGTTCAAGGAGATAAGTTTGCCAATTTTTTCAGGTGTCTTTCCATTAAGGACCTTGAACATGTTGTGGGGACATAGACTGCCAATTTCTTCAGGTGTATTGCCATTAAGAACCCTAAATATGTTCAAGGAGATAGATGCGCCAGTTTCATTAGGTTTCTTGCCATTAAGGACCATGAACAAGTTGTGGGGAAGAAATGGGCTAGAGGGTCGAGGATGGAGCCAGTCGACAAACATCATTGAGCACTCTCAAGCTTGAGGACCCCTAGGTACTATGAATGTGAATGGGTACTTGTATATATATCTACATATATATCCTCTTCTTCTCTCAGTATTCAAGGCAAGGTTTCTACATGAGGTAGGTCTTCACTACCATGGGAACTGTCAGGGGGATCATAGGTACAAAGGGGTGACCACAACTTGTAAAGCATGGGGTATTCATGTCCTTTAACAAGTTTAGACACTAGCTAGCAGTATGTGGTGCATAAAATGAGTCTAGACCAAAGCATACTTGACAATACTTGTGTTGACATCAAAGAACAAGAGGCGGAGTCCCTCCTTCTCTACTACTCTTTTTTGGTTTAGTAGGACTATTAGTAGCTTGAGATAACTACATGTGATGATGAAGTTTGGATCTGGAAAATCCTAAAACAGATCCACAAATCATCTTAACATTTGACATGACTATAATTATTACATTCAAAGCATTTTGGGTGACAATGTGCATGGTTGACTGGTATTGCTTGCCTATTTGTGAGACTTTGCAGTCATTGGATCTTGGAACTTCCACCCCAAATTTCATTTTGGAAAACAAGTTGCAACTTAAGGTAGGTGAATTCTCTATATCCATATTAACTTCAATTTTTTGAGCAACTTGAAAGGCTTGATTTAAAAGAAGATATTCCTTGATCTTGGGTCATGCATGGTATGCCAATTGCAAGTGGGGCCACAAAGAATATAGTTTCATTGCTATACATGTGGATTAGGATGTAGGAGTACTCACTTCATTTGAAAGAAAATTTAACTACAAATTAGTTAACTACTGCCCATAATGCTTGAGTTGCTATGATGCTAATCCTATCTAATTGTATATTATAAACTAAGAAAATGGAGCATTTCCTAGTTCGATTAACCAATGAATCGCATAGAAAATTTCCTATGCAGTAATATTGTTAGATTGTATAATGCAAACAAGAAAAATGGAATATTCCTTGGCTAGAGTAACCAAGGAATCACATAGTGGATTTTCTATGTCAAGAAATTTTCCTATATAGGGAGATCTTACACATAGAAAATTTTTCATTGTAGGGAAATGTCCCTATATAACTAGTGGAAATTTTTCTAATGTAGAAAAATTTATTGTGTAGGGAAATTTCCCTATGTAACTAGTGCAAATTTTTCTAATGTAGGGAAAATTTCCTTGCATAGGAAATTTCATGCATGATTCCTTAAGTACTCTAACCAACAAATGTTCCATTTTGCCTTGTTTACACTTTTCCTACTTTTGTGTATTTCTAACTAGGGAATTCCTTTTTTTTGCTACTTAGGGAATGATTAAAAGTTCCTTACGTGATCACCTCCCCAAGAATCATGCCAATAGGGGGCTAGTAGCCTCCTTTGGTATTGCATCGCAAATTTTGGCTACCTAAGCTTGTGATCATTTGTTGAGTGCTAAAATGACTATATTTTTAGCTGATTTTTGTTTGATTTTGTAGTTGATTGATTGGTTTTTGATGGTTTAGAAGTGTTTTGAAGTATTTTGGAATGGATTGAGTAGGCTTATGGTTTTTCGTTCAATTATGATGTTCTGATTAGTTCTATGGTGTGTCTGTTTGGTTTTGATGGGTTTGTTTTGTTTCTATTTTGGTATATTTTCTTTCTGGTTAAGAGGTTATGATTGTGAATTAATTATTTGAGGAATGATTGAGAGTGTTTTGGATGGTTTTTAATGGTTTAAATTGGTTTTGGTTTGAGCTATATGATTTTTATGCCTTATGTAGACCTTCTATAGTATACTATTGAGCTTTTGTATGCCTTCTAGTGTCTTCTCTATGCTTCTGTAAGTGTTTTGATGGATGGATGTTTAGTTTGGGGGTATTCTCTAATCTTGAAAAGAGAAGAATATAAGTTTTTAATAGCTCAAAGAAGCAAAAGAAGAAGCTAATAAAGACTTGAACTAAGACTGAGGTGATAGTGGCACTGATGAGCTCTGAAGGGTCACTATAGTGGCTCAAGTGCCCCTTCATATCAAGCATACCTCTTGGGAGGGATATCCATGTCCAAGAGAGGATTATTGAGAATCATTCTTTTTTATTTTCATGTACTATTGGGAGAGAGAATATGTCTGAGAGAGTGTGTATGAGACAGCAAATTTCTATGAAGAAATGTTATATCTACATGAGAGAGATTAGAGAAAGACTATGAAGACTATAAAGATAATGAAATATGAATACCACATGATAAATTCCATTCAAAGTTGATCATTCCTTTGTGTTATTTTGATTCTTTGATGGTTTCTATGAAGAATATATTGAAGATTTGTTGTGATAAATCCATGGGAGATTCACTATATGATGTTGTGTAAAGATTTGTTGTTCTTGAGTTTCTTTTTCTTCTAATGGTTAATGAAAGTATAAAGAATATGCTTATCAATGTGACACTATATAGTTTTCTATGGTCATTTTTTTCTTTTCTTGGTGTTTCTCTTGGGACTCCATGTTTTTTATGCGTAGCTGAGAAAACAAAAGTTGCAAATGGAAGCAATTGCACTATTGAATAGGAAGAAAAGCAATGGAAGTTTGTAAAATTCTTGCTATTGTTGAAGAATTGGAGATCTTCATTGTCAAAGTCATTTTCTACAAGAAATTCATTTCACAATGGTGGAAACACGTCATTATCTTGATACGGCTCTATATGATAGATCCCACTATCTTTTGAAGCTACAAAAAGTTGTATCACTATAGCCAATTGTTTCCTATAAAATTGAAGAGCAAAATAGACAGAATGAGCATCAATGGAAGATTTGGCTTTCAATTGATTACTTTCCATACATCATCAAGTCGGAGTTTGTGAAGAAGCTTCAAGAGTCATGGTCTATTGAGGTTCACAAGAAAAGTAGGAAAAGCGTTGGAATTTGTTCGTGGATGCCCACTAGCACATATGTGGGATGTTTATTGTATTGATAACCTTTTTTTTATCCAATTGGAATCCCACTAGAAGTTAGTAGATAGAGTGTTCTACACAACTATGCTATTAAAACCCTCTAAAGTTGGTAGTATTAGGCAAAAAACCCTTTAAAGTTGGTCTTATCATGACAATTGCACTATGAAAAACCTCAAAAGAATGAATTTTGATACCTTCTGGCCTGAGAGTCCTCCAGAGGGGTTGAATCCTTTCTAATTTCCTTATAGTGATTACAGAGAAACTAGGCATAGCCAAGTCCCTAATGAATAATGCCATCAAGAGGCGAGCACTAGAAGAAATCCAGAGGTGCATCAGAAGAGAGAATGCAAAAATCAAATCCAAGAACCAGCTAGCAATACAAGTCTTCTTTGATGCCCTTGTGGCACTCTGTACAGAAGTCCCAATAGCGAACCAAGGTCCCCTTCCAAGCCAGATTCATCTTTGAAATTTTGATGAGTGATAAGCAAGAAAATGTGGTCCCATTGCCAATCTTTAAGAGAGAATACAATGAAGACCCCGATCTTCATGTAGTGAGTTCATGGTAGTGTGTCGATCCAACAAGGCTAGAACCACAAAGTATTGGTTGGTAATATTCCTCGCCACTTTCAAAGGTGCGATGTTTTAGTGGTATGAGAGAGAATCAGCATGAACTTTTGGCACATGGGATGACCTAAATGTGCCCTTTCTCACCAAATTCGAACACAAAGGTCTTGAAGAGCAGATGCGAGAGGAGTTTATGAGCTAAAGTCAAGTCATTTGGAGAATAGATGGAAGTATACGTCTCTAAAATGGAATCCATACTGAAGAAATGAACCAACTATAACTTAGATAAAGGCATCCAAAAGGGAGTTTTTCTTAGATGCCTACAACCAAAATTTCGTAAGTTTGTGGAGCTGAGAAGACCAGTGAACCTGGAAGCTATAGTGGAAGGTGTGAGATTGTATGATGAAGTTGAAGCAAGGTTGTTGACGACCCTAGGAAGAGGATTCTTACCTCCTTCCATTCCAAGAATGACCTACCCACCAAATGCAATCCCAAGGACTATTCTCTACCCCTGCCCTTAGATATACAAACAATGCCACAATACAGTGCAGTGATCCACACTAGTCACAGACAATAATGCCTCAAATGATGATTCGACCACAACAACAATGGCCTCAAACTGTTCCCCCAAAGGCAACTCAACAACAACATTGGAACTCTACCATAGCAACTAACAATCTCAATAGGAGCTCTAACTCAAAATCAGAACAAAAGACCCTCTCAACCAACCCAATCAGTCTATGCGATGATTACAGAGACTTTCCAAAATCCTATTTGCGAGTACTTCAAGAGAAGAAATTTGAAGGGCTATTTGGCCAATTCAATTGCAAGCATCAAGATCTTATGGATGTAATTACAAAATATTTGTAGAGGCAGAAAGTGAATACCGCTAGCATATCTAGTACTATAAGAGGCAAAAGAGATGTGATGTAGTTGGACACATGGTGAAGAAAGTTCCATCAGGTGGGACATTTAGCCATTGAATGTACTTGAAAGCCAACTATCCCTAGAGCCTTCTGTTCGTACTTCCTAAGAAACAACCATACCAAGGATGTCTCCTCTCTAAAGGAGATGCATGATAGAGAGAAGAAAGATGAGGAAGCAAGGTTTAACCTATTGGAATCCAAGATGACAACCCAACATATCAGCCCAAAGCCCAAAGAATTTGGTCCTAATTTTGGCCCAAGGAGGTTCCCTACCCAAAGTTATAGAGAAAGACAATCTAATGGTGGACAGAGATCAGAAGTGGAATGCTAGAGATATGGAGAAAAGGGTCACATCTCCCCAAATCTCCCAAACCCTAGAAGATCCATGGATTACAGGCCCCTCTATAGCCAATGCAAAGGATAAGGCCACAGTGCTAAAGATTGTCCTTATCCCACCAACCCCTATCAAGGCTAATGCCACATACAACTAATAGAAAAATCAAGGACCTACCTCCAATCTAGTTACACATGCCAGTGATAGACAAAGTGGTGATGCAACCCTTGCTTGAAGAAAGAGGAAATATAAAAGTGGATATTGCCTCGTTCCCTAGTTGTTTGGAAACTCCTATGGACTGTATCAAGGAGTACGACTTGGTAAAGGACTTGGATACCTTTCACCCTAATTTGACATTCTAACAACTATTGATGATGTCTCCTAGTTGCAAAAAAAGATTCAAAAGATTATCACATAAAGACATGGCCTAAGGATTGTAAACCCTACAACTCTTACTAAAAACAGTAAGAACCCAGAGCCTATGAAAGAAGTGGAGGCGGCCAACCACCTTCCTAGATCTTGGCACTCCAAAGATTGGCATTTGGATGGAAAATCTTCTTCATTGCAAGTGTGCTAATAGATGGAGGCTCTTCAATGAACATCATGACAGATGTGACGATGAAATATTTAGGTCTGCAAGGCATGGAACCCACTCAGCGGCTCATCAAACTAACTTCCTGGAACAAAATTAAGCCTTTAGACATCCAAGACTATAGTTGCAAGACGATATTATTGGATAACATGCCCAATGATAAAGCCCAACTCTTATGGAACATCTTACCCTCTGTTACTCGGAAGACCATGGCTATTTGAGGCATGGCCAAGTATAGATTGGTTTAAAGGAACCCTAGCCCTACATAGAGGACCCAACAAAGTGGTTTTGAAACTCTATGGTTCATAGAAAGACCATGGATCCACCTCCATAGAAATCTCCTCTAACTCTCCCAATGAATTAGAGGATGGGACATCAACTGAAGACGATACTATCAAGCAAATTTTTTCAAAGAATCCAAAAGCACAGCCCTTATCAGTAGTGGGCACTAAAAGACAACTCCCAAAAGATGCACAATCTTTGCCGATGGGTGAATACCTCCTACTAGAACTAGGAATGATTTTCGAAATTATATTTGATACTAATATAGAGGCATGGATGTAGTGCTCTTCTTGTTGTATGGCCATAGCAAGCAAAGCTAGAGGTAGAAGCAAAAGCAAAAATGGAGAGCCTATTCTTCTCTTATAGAGGTAGGGACAGAGTCTGAAGAGGACAATGATTAGAGTGAAGAAGCTATCCAACCAAAAGAGGATACTAATGAGGAGGAATTCCTAGATGCCACAAAAGCTGAAGATCCCAAGTTGTTAGACAAAATGACTATACTACCCTTCAAATGACTGGTAAATGAATCTCATCATATACAAAATATTTATAAGAAGTGGATTAAGTAAAATAAGCCTTCCTTTAGCAGTGGCTCTTATTGCCCTAAACTACCCTTCTCGAGAAAGGATGTTGATGATGCACCTTGCCAACAAGCACCAATCCTACAACAACTCAAAAACAAAATCTAGATAGTCCATATTAAGTGACATTCTTGGATGCATCCTCAAAAGATGAGTTCTTGATTCAAGAAGTAATTAACTCTCAAACAAAATCTGAAACATCCTTGATACCATTTCAATATTCCAAACAGTTGGAAAAATCCCCACTAAAGGTCTAAGCTGGTTCTACCAAAGCATCAAATGAGGACACCATGCCCTTGAAGGAGTTTGACCTATTTCTAAAAGTAGTTTGTGGGACCTTCATTCGAGAAGTGAAAGGTGAAAAGCAATTGACTTTTATGGATGCAAACAGCATGGAAAGACATCTCAAGTGGTTAATAACCTTCCAGAAGAGGAGCTATTGACCCTTCATATCTAATTGAAGAAGGAGAACCTTGATGTTTTTTCTTGGTCTTACAAAGACTTAAAAGGGATTGATCCCACTGTATGTCAACATTACATTGACTTAGAGCTTGATGTTAAGTCCATACAGCAACAACACTCACGTATAAATCCAAATTACTCTGCCACTTGGTAAAATTATACTCGTTGAAGCTCTTAGAAGATGAGTTCATCTATCCAATGGTCAATAGTAAATGGGTTTCCCCCATCATGGTCATATCTAAGAAGAATGGAAAGTTGCATATCTATCTCGACCTTCAAAAGAAGTTGAATTCTAAAACAAAGAAAGATCCTTTTTCTATCCCTTTCACGAACCAGTTGTTAGATACAGTGGTAGATCATGAACATTATTCGTTACTAGATGGTTTTAGTGGATACAATCAAGTGTAGATTGCTGAAGAAGACCATTCCAAGATGACCTTCATAATAGAATGCGGTCCCTATGCCTACAGGGTGATGCCATTTGGTCTTTGAAACAATGCCTCATCAAAGCACCTATCTTCCATGTGTACATTGATACATCGATCAAAGGGTTGGGTACAGTTCTCTATCTAAAAAGCTCCTCAAAGCTAGATTAGCCCATCTATATATACAAGTCGAAAAGTCGCTATATAGGGAGAGGAACTATACTGTAACCAAGTTAGAATTCCTTGCAATGGTATTTGCCTTGGAGAAGTTTTGACACTACCTACTCTCAACACACTTCAATTTTTATGTGGATCGTGAAGCTCTCTCCTTTTTTATGAATAAGATAGATGTTAAAGGAAGAATAATGAGATGGCTCCTTCTATTTTAGGAGTTTGATTTTGAAGTGGTTACCAAGCCAATCGTTCCCATGTTCTAGCTGATCATTTAGTGTGAATCCCTTAGAGACGAAGGGGAGCAAGACAATCTAGACCTTCCTGATGTAGCTTTGTTTCTAGTAGAGACTATGACACCATGGTATGCAAACATTGCCAACCTCTTGGCCACACAATAATATCCCCCATGTATCTCTAGTAGAGAGAGAAAGAAGCTTATGTTGGAATCATCCCCCTACACATTGCTAGGCAATGCTTTATAAACCAAGAGTATGAATGCTAAAAGAAGTTTCAAAAGACACACTTCAACAAAAATATGAAGATTGATTTCAGTCAAGCATACAAGCTAAACTTCATTCGCTAAACCTTCTTCTTTACAAGTTGCCATATCCCATGGACACAATGCTAAAAAAGAAATCTAACCCATTGCACATATCCTCCAACACTATGCCCAAATTTATTTTCATAACAACAACTGCAATCCACAAAATCCTTTCATCCCTTTTCATTCAAATGTTGCTTCACCTCCTCGTCAATCCAAAGTTGCACCTAGAGGCACTATGCACCAACAATTTGGAGCACCCAAGGTAAATTTTCAAATTACAAATCTCAATGTACAACATCAGAAGTTTAAACTGACTTTACTAGATTAGGATTGATATTTTAGATCTTACCTTAGAAACAACAATCTACTTTGGAGAAAAAATTTGGAAAATATGAGCTACGTAAGGAAGAGAAATATGTTGCATATTTTTGGGATGTCTTTTGTATTTTAAGCATCAAGAGAATAAAATTAAATAAATGCATGCATGGAACGTATGCTCACCCATATGTGGGTGGATGATCGTATCCAATTAGTCTCTCGTGCACTCTTCTCTCTAAACTCTACTCTTTGGCAATTAGTGATTTATGAATTTTTTTCCATTTTTGGCAAAATTTTGGTGATTTCTTCCAATAGAGGGGATGCTAAAAATATATGCATTGCTTTATAAAGTGCTATTAGGGTTTCTTTGGTGAGGCTCCTCTCAAGTCTTGTCCTCTCAAAACTCATCCCCTACACATCATATATATGAGAGCAACCATTTTGGCATCCCACACATTGTGTGCTACACTCATTGTTGACTCTCTCTTGGTTGGTGCTTCATTCTAGCTCCAACTTCTTGTGCATATTCTCTGATGGTGTGCTTTGGGGTAACTCTTGAGTAATATCCATCAATATTGAGTTACTCTCTAAATTTCATCATTAATATTGTTTATGACCTTGTGATATTATAAATGTACACTCTCTCATTCTTCAAGAGTAAAGCTTGCTAACCAAGGAAGATAATGGATCACCAACTCCTTCTAAACCCAATAGATCATGAACAAATCCCTTGCCAATAAATAAGTATTTGAGCCATTATAGAAGCTTCTCCTTAAAGGGTATCTTGCACATGAAAAACATGAATATCAATAACCATAGCTTAAAACATGAATATCAATAACCATAGCTTAAAATACTCAACATTGGCTAGGTGGTTAGGTAAGGATTGATTGATCACTTGAATTGTCTATTTGGTTCAATGATATATTTGTTGTTAATGAAAATCCTAAATTTTCATATCATATTTCTCAAAGGGAAATCAACTATTGGGAGAACTTGTGGGATCACAAGGAACCAACTAGGTGTGTTTATAACTAATTGCTTATTAGTACTTCATAATGTCATAGAAATTGAATTGAATATAGCTAATTGATTATCAATACTTCCTAGCATCATAGGAATCAAACTAATTAGCCCAAATTATGCCAATTTTTAGGAACATTTTTCCCACCTTGCCTAGGAACAATCTCAATTCAAGCTAAATCATTTGGAATATCAAGGTATCCCATTAGAGAATATGATAAAAGTTAAAGCCCCAAGGCAGATAGGCTAGTTTCTCATGGTACATGCATTTTGAAGTAAGCACATTGACTTTTATATGTGAGTGAATGCAATAGTCTAATTTTAACATGGAATAAAAAGTATTTTGGTACATTTAGTATTAGTAAGTTGATGCCTCTTTCAAGATATTGCCATTTGTGGAAGGCTCAAAAAAGAGGATCCTTTTCATCGCTTTTGGCATGGCAATTGCATCAAAAAGATAAGGAAGAAGGTACACAAATGGTTAACTAAAACTGATTTCTAGTTTCTATAAGTGTCCAGCTAAATCAAATGGTAGTCACCATTGAATTATGGATAAATTACAATCTACATACGAATGTAGATTGTAATTATGGATAAATTACAATCTACGTTCATAGGTTTTGGTGCACCACCAAAACAAACTTTAGAAGAGTGAGGAGTATAATTTTGCAAGAGATTATTAAAAAGGATGAGAAGCAATGTTGAACCAAGTGTGCACAAAATGAACAAAAGAGATCCATAGCACTGTCATGGCATTGAGATACTAGTTAGTTTGAAGCCTAATTTGTATGCTAATCATTTTCCTAGAGACCATGGCATCCATGGTTTATATATTGGAAAGAAAACTCATTGAATAGAAAGTTTCCAACAATACCCCCATAGACTCTATTTAGAGAGCCAGCCATCCCCAAATCATGATGGTAAGTCAAGGAAGGCCTATCTACATGATACAAACTAATATTGTTCTAAACTGGGGGAGGATAGGAAGAAGGTTTTATACCAAACTTCCCTAAGGGAAAGGGACCAATGGCACACCAATGTGCTCTTGTACTTCCCAAGTCAATGTCTTCAAGAGCTTCTTATGTTCTTTTGTCAAAGTTCTTATGTTGACATATGCACAAGCCAGTGATATCATTGTATCATCCAATTCCTAGTGGCAATTAATTACAAATCGATCCTCCTTTAGCACTCTCTCTTGTGCCATCTTGCAAAAGGGATCTCTTGATCACCTTAGGCTTCAAATAAACTAGAGCTTCTGGTTGAGAAGAATAAGTCTTGTGAATCATTAGATTCATTGTTCTCTCTGTGTTCAATATTGTGTCATTTTGTGATGCCAAAGCACTAACTATGTGGTTTGGACTTCAAAATCATAAGTAGTAGTTGTGGATTTAGTGGATTTGTAAATCTTGTCAATCAAAGATGATTGTGAACTTGGATCTTTGGATTGATTGGAAATAGTCTTGGACTTGGAATTTTCAATTGCATTTTTTACAACACTCTCAAAAGGGAGATCATCAATTCTTTGATGTTTTCTTGGTTGTCACTTGTGGATTCTCTTCTTATAATAGATAGTGAGCACATGGGTTGCAAATTCCCTTCCCAAGGATCAAACATTTCCTTGCTCATCTGCCTTAAGGAGGAGAATTCATGCCAATCAAGTGTTCATGAGTAGAAGTATATTGCCCACAATTGAAGAACTTACATGGTAGCTCATGAGAATGGGCTTGCCTCTCATTTATGCATATGATGTAGTGTTGCATGCTTATAAGTGGAATGGATTGACACGACCTTCCTTATTATGGGCATTTTTCAACTCGATGCTACCTCAAAGTGATTATGTGGCTTCAAAAGTATCATTTTCCATAGTGGCTTTGCCTATGGTAGTTTCATCTTTCATAAACATTTTTTGTGGAAGCGATTGAGAGTGTTTGTTGAAGTGTACATCATCAATAATATTCCAGCTTTCAAAAATTGTGGTGGTGAAATCGGCTACCAAATGAGATGGTAGACCTCCAGTGGAATTATTAATTACTTATGTAGCAGTTGCAAATCCTAACATTGACTAGTACACGGGATATTGGCTGAGGGTTGGTGCCTCATGTTAAAATGCTCTAAAATTCATCCCTTATATATGAAAGAATATAAGCTATTTTGCTTGTATATATACTAGAAACATGCACTCAATGTGTCAATTATAACAACTTATGATCCAAAGACATGGGGACACATAGTCTTGTATGACACTCTCATCCGTGCATGCTAAACTAAGTTATTGCGAGCACATTCTCTCTCTCTCTCTCTCTCTCTCTCTCTCTCTCTCTCTCTCTCTCTCTCTCTCTCTCTCTCTCTCTCTCTCTCTCTCTCTCTCTCTCTCTCTCTCTCTCTCTCTCTCTCTCTCTCTCTCTCTCTCTCTCTCTCTCTCTCTCTCTCTCTCTCTCTCTCTCTCTCTCTCTCTCTCTCTCTCTCTCTCTCTCTCTCTCATATTCACCAATCTTGCTACCACAATAAGCAATCAACAAATATGCAAGCTTGAATCACAAGTTTTTGTTTTTTAACCAATATTTAGTGAGGTTGCTAGAGCCATGTACAAATAGGAATTCTAAGTTCCTAATGAATGTTCTCATATGATCCTATCTTTTGTAACAATGCAAACAAACTCATGTGCTAGCCAAACAATTACATGGATGTACTTGATTTCATGGTGAATGACGAAATCATATAAAGAAAATGACAACTATGAAGTTAAAATCAACACATTTATATATTACAATTCTCCTTCTAAATGAAGGTTTTGACATCTTGAATGAGGAAAGGGAAGAGAATTGAAAGTGAAAGAGTGCTTGAAAAAAAAAAATCAAATGAAGTTTAGATCCCCTAACAAATGATCGGGGTTTAGAGTTAGAAGATTTAATGGAAAATAAAATGAAGAGATTTGTATGGTTATGTGATGGGTATCAAAATTAGATATTTTTTCTATCTATTAAAATCCCCTTATAACAATTAATCAACAAAAATTACATGTGTGCATGAGCACATATGTACATAGAGTTGATTTACTTATATGTATATATTACAATAAGTCAACCAATAATTAAAAGGGAAACTCTTGAAATTTTTCATAAAGGGATCACAATTGTTTTAAAAGTATGCAAACCAATTTGTAGAAGATGAATATGCAAATAGAGAGAGAGAGAGAGAGAGAGAGAGAGAGAGAGAGAGAGAGAGAGAGAGAGAGAGAGAGAGAGAGAGAGAGAGAGGTGGTGATGCTAGTGGTGGTGGTGGTGGTGGTGGTGGTGTTGATACTAGTAGTGGTAGTGGTATTTATGGTTGTTATTCTTGCACCAAAGGGTGCAACAAGTGTAGTATGTGCAATAAAAATAGGGGATTTCCAATCAAAAGCTTGCTCAATAAGCTCGATCCTTGCTAGACCCTCCTTTGATTGATGGAGATTTCACCACCACCTCTTGCTAGTTGTTCTCCAAGGCTTCCCATGTTGATTTCTCAACTTCTAAATGTCCATCATTCTCCTCCTCCAATGCTAATGGATGTCTTCCCCTCTTCCTTGAAGACCATGGGATCCATGGATGATATATTGGGAAGAAAGCTCCTTGAATAACACATTTCCAACAATACCCCCATACAATTTATTTAGAGAGTTAACCATCCCCAAATCATGATGGTAAGTCGAGGAGGGGCATGTTTGCATGATGGGGGCTAATACTATTCTAAACTAGGGGAGGATAGGAGGAAGATTTTGTTCCACACTTCCTAAGAGGGAAAGAGACCAGCAGTGTCGAATGAGTTTTAGTCAAAAGGTCATATCCACCGAGGATCACAGAGAGAAGGAAGTAGAGAAAATGAGATAGAATAGAAGAAAAAGAATAGGCAAAAGATCCAAATGAATCCCAAGAATATTGGAAATCAAGTTCTCTTCAAGACATGTCTATACATCATGAATCAATCATAAAACCTTCTGCCAAGTCTGTCAAAGCCTTTACACAAATAAAAACAAAGCTCAATGAGTCGAATCACTATGTATTGATAGAACCTAAGAAGGTAAACACAATCCTTGTATAGAGCTCCAAATGCACTTAAGCCCTGTGTATTTTTTATTATTACAACAGTCCTAAGCCGATTGTTTGATGGCTAAACTCCAAGCCAAAGTCCTAGCTGTCACCAGATTCTAAATCCTCCTTATCCTCTACAACCATATCCTTTACTTCTTCCTCTTCCATATCGTGCTGGCTAGCCCTTGTATTATGGCCACTATTTTCATCCAGTTCTCGCAACTCATAGGCAGTAGATTCCCACCTCTTGAATAATTTGATTATTTTCTCTACTTTACTTATGGCTATCCCATCCAATCATTTAATACATAAGTAGCATTATTAAACACTTGTCTTACTACATAGGGTCTAAACCATCATTTGGAGACTTTACACATGGTACTATGCTAGTTTTCCAAACTACTATCATAAACCACCACACCCAATCCCCATCTTGTATGGTTCTTAGCCTCAATCTATGTCTTTTGTCAAACTTTTTCTGGTTTTGTATCCTTGTTGTATCCAACTGTTTAACTCGTAAGGCGGCTAATAACTCCTCTCAATTTAGCTCCTCTTCTCAAGGTAGCACACTCTATGTGAATGTCATCTCTTCTATCGGCATGATAGGCTTTTTTAACCATACATCAATTTAGCAAGCATATATCCTGTAACAACACTATAAGTTGTTTTGTCATCCCATAAAGCATAAGGGAGAAATTGTGGCCACTCTTTTACCTTATCTTCATATGCTTTTGCCAATGCCTTTATTATAGGCAGGTGATCTCTTTCACTTTTGCCATTTTCTTTAGGGTTATAAGCTAAAGTTAAAGCAAACTTTCTCCCCAACCGTGCAAAGAAATCATGGGCTTCATCTGCATCAAGTTCACCCCTATTTGCGCTATGATTTTTCCCACACAGCCATACTGACAAAAGATCTCTTCTAAGAGAAAACTATGACATTGCATTTGTTGTCTTGGTATGTAGAGCTCTCCCTTCCACTTGATTAGTCAAGTCTTCACGAGGAGCAAGCACAAGATACCTCATTTTCCAAAGACCTATAAGCATCATGACTAAATCCACCACCCACTTGAAATGAAGAGACAAGGGATATGTGGGCTACAATCCATTCCGATGTCTCACAGATGAATACATTTGACATGTCGTACATGTTTCCACAAAGTGAGCAAAATCCTTATACATGCCCCCTGACACCAATATCTTTCTTTGATCTTTGCAAAAGTACCCCAAACGCATCTATGGCCAACCCATAACCTTTCATGAAATTCGTGCATAATGTTTACTTATGAAGCTTTGTCACCTAAAACTCCCAATGGTATACCATGTTTCTTCTTAGCATGTTTCCACAAGTAACCATATTTTAAGGAAAACCCATAGGCTTTCCTCTTCATCTTCTTAAACTCCTCATCTGACCATTGTCCTCTCTTTGTTAATGTGCTGAGATCTTGACCAATTCTCAACCACTCTCTTGCATATTTGTCTTCCAGAAATACTTCTACACAATATAAATAGCATCTAAAGTGTCTTCTCTTTGCTATCCAAGCTTTTGTTTAGTGTCGTAGCAATTCCCTGCATTGTTCAATTCACTCTTACAGCACTTGTACTTGACAAACGAGCTATTGTATTTACTGCATTTAATGTCGTCCTTACATTCATGAGAGATGTACATGTAGTCACAACAGCTGCCAATTCAGTTTCACAAATCAAAACATCATTTTCAACAACAAGAAAGTCATCTTCTTCATTCTTATCTAGCAACCAATCTTCATTCTCATAGCATGCCGTCGAGATAGCATATTTGCCCTACTAGGTTATCTCTTCCTACAATATGTTGAAATTCAGAGTTCAAAGATTTAATATATGCAATCCACCGAAGCATAGCAATGACCGAGGTAGCACAACTAGTAATCATACCCAATACCGGCAAACAATTAAACAATCAATCTCAATGACTACATGAGAACCCATAAAAACTCATCATATTTAAGGGCTATCACAATTTCCCATAGTTCTCTTTTTACTTGTGGATACCTTCTTTGGCGTTCGGTCAATACTTTAGCACCAAATTGAATTGCATATATTTGTCCTTCCTCATCAACTTTCCCAATTTCCCATCCAATCCCAATTAGGCTCGTATCAATAGTAATAATAATAGGCTTCACATGTGAATAATCAACATTTCTCAATGTAGGAGCAGATTTCAAGAGCCACTTCAATGTCTTCATTGCTTTCTTTCCCAGTGAAACCTCTAACCTTTCCTTAAGAGTTAATATAGAGCATCAGCTACATGTGCAAAGTGAGGGATCCATTTCAAATAGAACACACATGTACCCAAGAATCTACGCACCCCAGATACATTCGTGCATACATCTTGCATTCTATCAATCCCATCTATTTTCACCGGTGATGGTCTTCCCCATAGGGCCCACACGTATGCCCAACAATTAAAACCTCTTCAACTCCAAAGACTTTTGTTGAGAAAGAGTTACATGCACCTTTTCTACACACGTCAAAATTCTTTCACAATCAACAATATGGTCTACAACAAATTGTCTGCATCCATGAGCATCCATCTTTTCATTCTTTTCATCCACTACACACCCTTTGATCAGAACATCATCCAAGAAGGGCACTGTCAATTGTCATATAAAATCCTTGAGTACCCTATTCATAGTATTTGTCATGTGTGCCACTGAGTTTGTTGCACCCTGCGAGAGAGTACACATCTACACTAACCCCAAGGGAGTCTTCATGGTTCTGACATCCCTGCTCTCAACTACAAGCTGAAAATGATCATACCCTGAGTAAATATTACCCAAAGAACAGATCACTCTGCTTGCAAAGCCTCTACAAATTCATCAATCACAGGACCTGCACCCACATTTCTTATGGTCACTTCATTGACCAACTGCATGTCCTAAATAAATCTCAAAGCCCCATTCTTTTTGGGCATAGTAAACCAATGATTTGAATACCAGGCTAAAGAGGGCTCCAAGATCTTCATGGTATCATTTCATTTAGTAAATCCATTAGCTTTGGCAAGTAAGCTTTAGGCACTAGAATAGCCCTCAAGTTTCATGGTACATGTGGCATAGTAAGTATTATCATAGGAGAGACAACATTTTGATCCACACAACCTATTTTAGCTGGCTAAAATGCAAATGCTTTCCCATGCCTAGCCAACATCTACACAAAATAGTCTCTTTCAAAAGGAAAAAGAAACCCCTCTATACCAACTTTTAGTTCCTATAATGTTTCAATTGTAAACTAACGACCTATATCTTTAGGATCTCATAAACTTGGCTACCTTGACACTTTCTCATACAGACCCTCATTGTTTGGTGGAAGTAGCAAAGCAATTGATTTTTACCTTTTTGCCAACCGTCTTATATTTTGTCTCCACGACTGTTTCCGCCCATTGTAATCCTTTCTACTGAGCAAATAGTGCTATAACATCATACATGTCCAAAGAACATACTGACAACAAACTATTTTAAGCCTCATTTGAATCATTGCTAAAATTTTAGCGATAGTGTCAGTAATATTCAACCCATAAAAGAGGCCTGAAATGCCTTTATTTTCAGCTAACGATCCCGATGCTTTCAATTCCTTAGCAGCCTGTTTCATAGATATGCATTCAGCCTTGCACATAGCTTCCATAGGCTTAAACCAACATAAACTATTTGATGTAAACTAAGAATAACCTCAAGAGGCAAGTATATCCTCTGAATAGCAGTGTTATAGCCCCGTATTATAGCAGTGCTCTCAGTGAAAATCTAGTACTTTGAATTCTCTTGCATTTAGAGGCAAAGGAGGCTGTAGAAGCATATCAAGATTCGTAGGATGATTAATACAATTGGATTGCTTTCCTCCCATCCTTGCTTTTGACTCTTGCATAAGCAGAGTCATCATCAAGCACCTTTGTTTCCATATGCACTCCCATAATAAAGGGTTGTCCCAAAATCACTGCATATGAGAAACTATCTTGCACAAAGAAGTAATGCTCTTCTTGTACATCACCAATCATTACTTTTATATTAGTACATGCAGCACAGAGCTCCCTCGAAGAATTATTTGCAGCCCTTATATGTCAACCATGATTAGTGTCCATAGGCCATGCACCATTCTTATACAATCCACGCTTTATAACATTAATCTTAGATCTGTAATCAAGCAAAGCAACACAAGGGGTTTCATGCTCCCCTATTTTCACTACCGCTTCAATGGTATCCCTTGCCCAGTGATTTGTTGTGGAATGACTTCGAGTAATAAATCTTGGATTCTCTTCCCTATATTGTTACATCTGCTTGACTCCATCATGTATATCGCTACAAGACAATGTGTTTTCAGTCGCTTTCTTCTCTTTTCCACATGTTCCCTATTGCAATGTCCTCCATTGATAAACCAGCACTTACATCATGCTTATATTCAATCTAAATGCCCAACAAACTAGTTTCCTCTTCAAATTGTAGCAATGCACTAGTGGTATCACCAAAAAACTAACGCTTCCTCTTAATCATGTCAATGATTTGGTCATGAAATTCTCGCTTGGCAATGCCAAGTACCTCTCCTAAGATGAATTCCACCCAACTATTTAAATTTTTTTCTTTAAGAACTTTCTTGAGATTTGTGGTTGTCTCAATATCAAACTAGAACTTGTATCCCAATTGCTTGCCCTTTTTTTGCCCTCTTGTTTATTATCATGTTTCTGCTTCAACCCAACCTCTTCCATAGCATGCTCGGGAGGTGGTTGATTTGTAGCTTTAGGTTGATCCGCACTTCTTCTTGTCACTCTCTTAGATGTCCCTACATTATCACCATCTCTCTTCCATTTCTCTTCCACAAGTACATCTGTGTTTTGCACTTTTACTAAATATGTATACACTGAATATGCATCTATAGGTGATTCCTAGACAGTTATGTCATGAATGTCTTGCCATGCATGAGACATTTCCACTATTAGTAACTTTCCTCTTTTCAGTTACATGCAAAGCATGTGTCCATATTGCAACCTTCAGACAACGATCACTTGGCCAACAATGGGAACAGTAGGTGTAGCCATAGGACTAGCCACAAAAGTAGGTGGTTTACTGGATACATCAATTGTTTTGCTCGTAACATTGGGTGAGCTAGATACATGCAATCTTTCTCTTTTTCTATGCTTTTCATCCTCACTAGTGTAGTAACTGCATCTTTAATATACCTCCACTCTGTTTTCAATCTTATCTCTATAGTCCAATCCTCTAATAAATCATTAAGCTTCTCTTGAAGCTCAAGATTTGCCACTTGTAGAAATAATTCAATTTTCTGACTTGCAAGATCTTGTTGTTCTACAAGATCTAATTGCTCAAACCGACTTTCAAATTCTCTTAATAACTCTATAGCCACAAGACCCTTATTGGGTTTTAGAATCCACTCGTGTGAAAGGTCTTGCAGGTAATCAAACTAATGTCTTCAATGTAAAATTCCTCCTAGAGTGTCTTCTTGAAAGCTACCTAGTCAACATCTTGCATGTACAATTCAGTAACTCGAGCTTTCAATTCATGTGCAATGACCCATACAAAATATTGGCTCCATGTAAGTCGAGCCACCCCAAAGAACTCCATCTTTTGAGCATAGGTATGCACATATGCCCATACATTCCTGCCATTAAACAACTTCATCTCATACTATATTGCCTATAAAGCATTCATCACAACATTTTCTATTTGAGCAAAAGCCTACATCACCTATTGTTGTTGTACATGCATAATCATGTTCATATTCTACACTAACTACTACAAAAATTCACTAGAAATTTTGCTTGAAGGTTCTTCCATCTTGCCTTTCCTTCTGATGACCTTTCACATCAAGTTTACCAATGTCGATGGGGTTTTAGTCAAAAGGTTATATCCATCGAGATCAAAGAGAGAATGAAGTAGAGAAGAGGAGATAGAAGAGAAAAAAATGAATAGGTAAAATATTCAAATGAATCCCAAGAATGCCGAAAATCAAGTTCTCTTCAAGACATGTCCACATATCATGAATCAATCATAAAACCTTCTAGTCAAAGCCTTTACACAATATAAAGACAAAGCTCAATGAGTCAAAGCACTATGTATTGATGGAACCTGAGAAGATAAACAAAATCCTTGTATATAACTCCAAATACATTTCATCCCTCTGTATTTTTTATTATTATAGCAATCATAAGCAAATTTTTTGATGGCTAAACTCCAAGAAAAATGGTTCTTCGATTATCTAGACAATCTACTGCTACTCGAAAGCAATCTCCAAGCATTAGATCTCCTAGAGTTCCTTGTTATATCCAAAAAAGCACACCAAACACTAGCTTCTTCTCTATTTCTTAGATAGTAAATATGATGGTTTCATTGGCTCCAAAAGGGGGGGAAGGCGGCGGTGGTGGTAAAACCCAAGACACTTAATCAAGATTCTCTCAGATCGCTCCTTCTCCTCTCCTCTCGTCCAAGTGTTATTTGCTACCTGAAAATTGTGATCGTGCAACATGCGAATTCGAGAGCCCTTATTTTTTGCATGAGATCTCCCAAACAAGTTGAAAAGACACTTGATTTTTGCATGTCACCATATTCTAGAAGTTTTCTTCACTTCTTTAGGATATTTACGATAAATAATATCAAAATTAGACTAAAATTGTCCAAAAAACCTGTATTTTTTAACCATCCGTACTACAAATACTAACACTAATGAATAATATGACATTAACTCTCTAGATTAATAAGAAACATAGATGATGATGCACTCCAATTTTTTTCACATTATGTCAGCATATTGGAACACCTATGTGGTTTTTCATTTGTGCGAGGAGGTCCCCTTCCCCCCTCCCCTCGAGGAGGAGAGAACCCCTGGTACCTATGCTCTTTCCCTTTTAGGAGGACGACATTAAAAGATGAAGAATCCCCAAGGTATTATATGCAAGGGGGTGTGAGGAATGGGATGAAACTAGAAGGTTCCCATTAGAACTTTAGTTCCTCCCATTACGCACACTCACCAATTATGTTAATTTCTCATGCTTTCTATGCTCAAACTATATTTAGAAGCAAATAGATGGTCTAATTATGATTGGAAAAGCTTTCCAAGTATACATCATCTAGACATTAGCAAGTGCAAAAGCAAATTTAACTTAGCTAATCAATCTCTTCTTGTCAATTTTACTCAACCCTTGCCTATGTGTAGCTTTTAGCTCAAACTATATTTGTAAAGTTGTAGCATACCTTCTAAGTCCGACTTTGCTAAAGAATATTTTTTCAATTCGACTTATGCAACATAAGTTATGCACAAATTTTAACTTGTTAATAATATAAACAGCAATATATTCGTGATGGAGTTTGATATATGTGGTCCTTCCCAAGACCTTAGATCCTTTCCTTTTCACCTATAGTGTTGACTTGGGGTTGAGGGACTAGCCACCACCGATTCATCTACCAATGTGATGTGATGATGTTAGCACCCCATGTTGGGAAACATGGCTAGGCAAATAGCAAGGCAACCAATGTAGATAGAAAATGCAAGTATGTTTTCTATAAATGGCATCTCAACAAAACAAAACATCTAGAGACGAGTCAAGTTACTAGAGATTATGTTGAGATGTTGGGAAACATGTGCAATTGTGAATTGCACGTTGGAAGATAAAGATAATTGGAGGAAAAGACCACAAACAATTGGACAAACATTCTAATTGAGAAACACATCTATGGGACTAGCCCAAAAGATGTCATTGATATAAATTGAGATTCATGGGCAACAATATGAAATAGAGATAATGAAGATGATGCAAAAAGAAAGCTCCCACTACGCCAGTCCATGATATAAATCAAGATTGTGCACAAAAATATGAAGTAGAGATGATGAAGATGACGCAAAAAGAGAGCTCCCACTTGGATCATCTGTTATAAAAGACCTCATGTACAAATTGGTAACACTCTGAAGAGCCTTGTTAGGAATGTCCTCCAGAAGGGATGTTTCCATGATCAATGTGTTTAGTCAATCGAAGAGTTTAACAGGGAATTGTCTCACTCTAATAATGGTCGCAGATCCATCTAAAAATTGTTGCTAGTGTCTATGTATGTACTTCCAAGCATCTTAGGCACTTATTTCTATATGGCATTTGATATGTATGTAGTCAATGTGAAATATATGGCACTAAGGCCTCCATATGCAGTGTTTGCAACAAAGAAAATTGATGCTCAAATATACTCAGGATCATGATCAGTATGTTATATATGCTCGATGACATGATGCTGAGCTACTCAAACAATGAGAAATTGAGCCGAGACAAGCAATGTCCTAGTTGTAAGAATCTTAGGATAGTCATAAAAAGATTGTTGTAGGAAACTTTCTATTGAATCTATGAAGAAACCCTATAACACATCTCCAAGAGGACATCATCCCCTTCGATTTGAATCAAAAACCTCCCCGGTCAAAGTTACGATTTAGGAGATATCGCCATTTTTGTATATAAAGGTCATTATGGACAAGGTGTAGAATGCTCCAAGACAACAATCACAAAGATTCAATTGCAGAATTCTTTGATCATTTTCTATCACAAAGCTTAATAGCTCATCTCAATGAGGACTTTGTCCCCTTTTATTTTTTTCAAAAATCTCCTCAATTGGAACTACCTACCAAAAGTTATGCATGTTTTACTGGCATTGGGTTCTCTAAATTGTACTAAGATGGCAAGAAATAAAGGCAAAGGCAAGGCCCAAAATGAGGTCTAGAGGGAGATTAGAGACTCTAGGGCCTCAATGAATAATGAACCCAACTCGGTACAAGATTATAATGGTGGCATACAAGAGGAGGTGTCTGATATGGACCCTTACAATAAACTCAATTACACTCTATATCAACATGAGCTTTATCACATGGAACCGCCCAATGACATCGTTGCCAACCATCATCAAATGTGCTCAAAAATTATCCTAGTGATTGAGAAACTGGCCCTCTCCAACTCTTGAACAACAACCTTAGAGCATCTCACCTCTTGTAGCCCAATTAACCACCACTCTGGCTCAAGAGCAAGCAAATGAGTCCAAGCATGAATCACAAATGCATCTGCCATTGGAGCCCCTACATGGCCCACAAAAGGTATCCTTGGAGTTAAGGATATTTCCCCTACCACCTATGAGCTTGATGAGCCCTCTCATGTTAATGACGAGACTCTCTTGAGCTCTCCCATCATCCATATAGCCAATCTCTAGTGAGACTCTCGCCCACCATTAGTAGAAACTTCCCCACTCTCCTTAGGTGCCCCAATAGCACTTATGTGGCTCAGCCCAATAATGGATAGTGTCGTATTAATGGCCAACATGGCAATATTGGGTAGCATGGCATCCATGGGCAACATGGTTATCACGGGTAGCATGGAGTAAATGCACAACATGGCATGTATGGACAACATGGTATGTATGGGCAATATGGTACATATAGGCATCAAGGTTTTCATAGATAGCAAGGCCCCAATGACCTCCATGACAAGATCATCCTTACTAAGTACAATGGGCAATTACCCCGAAATTCCTCTACATACACCTCTCACACTAAGAGTAACCTAGTTATGTGACCAAGTCTCTACCAATTGCACATACTACATTGATCTCACCCTAACAACCCCTTCTCCCAAAGATGTTACACTATAAGGACTAAGCTATGAGGACTACAACATATGGTTTCGTTGAGAGACCTAGATATCTAGACATATACATTCCATGTGAGGTGTGGGTCAAATCAAGATCTCTCATCAACTCAAGCTCAAGAGGGAGAGCAACACATGTCCCTAGAGCTGAGAGGATTTGCAAACTATGCCATATGGAAGTGGAGAGTGAGGAGCACTATATCTGTAGATGCAAGGCCTACTCTGGGCCAAATACCCCACACTATTCAAAGGAGACACCTACCTCAAACTATTCAAATTCAAGGCCTACTTCAAGCTAGATATCCCACCCTATTCAAATGAGACACCTACCTTAAACTAGCCACGAAGTCTGCAAACCAACACCACTTGTGCTAGTTCCTAGTTGAATTCCAAAGGTTCTACATCTCATTGCTACATGCAAGCGCTCTACAAAGAGGAGGGCAACAATCACACCTCACCAATTTCTTCCAAATAGTGACTACACACACACATGTACAGAGAGGGGTGACAATCCAAAGAGCTGAGGATATTGGAGTGGCACAGGGATCGTGGGGTGCAACGGTACCAAAAACAAATAACTACACTGAGCCAATGGATAAGCTCAAGCTCCATGAGGGATGTTGAGGATATCGTCAACACTATTGGAGTAAAGTAAGGTTATCCCCTTTCACCCACTTTCTTCAGGCACTCTCTTCAAGTGCTACATTGATAAGCTACCAAACTTTGATAGATTAAGAGCTAGACCGAACCTTGGAGGAGTTTGAATACCTCAACTACTGTATGCCAATAATTTTATGCTTATCTAAGACACCGTAGAGAGGAGGTGCAACACCACCTAGATACACTAAATACCATTTGCCAAGGGGGAGACCTTATGATTAAACTTGGGAAGACCAAGGCTATAGAGTTTAACACATCCAATATTGAGAGGCCTAGATACCTTTATTTGGGGATTGCTTTCGCAAGATCGAGATTCACTATAAGGAGAACAATTAAGGATAGATCAACCCATGGCTATGGAGCATTAGGAGCAATGGAGAACCAATATGCCCATATTCAATGTCAGGAACTAGGCAATGCACCTTCATTTTGAGGAAATTGGAACTAAGGTTGGCGAAGACCGTGCAGCAATAGAGTTGGCAAGGTGTATTATAAATACTTGGTTTAGTATAAGAATCATCCTACTAGGAAGCTCTTCGTTATCAACTTGAGCTCTAAGCCCTTTTCCATCCAACGACTTGGAAAATGTGGTTGCTTCTCGATTTCCCCAAGGAATATCACTATCACAATCAATTGGTTTCCATTGTGTTCTCTTGGTCTATGAGGTTGATGCTTTTAGATTGTGCACTCTTTGAGGCATGTTGAAGAGGTTGAGGTTGCCATTTTATTCACTTGATAAAAATGCTACACATGCTTGAGTGATTCATTTAGTTATCTGTTGTAAGTTATATCACATTGGGAGCATGCAAGCCCAAATAATTACTGCATCTAGTTTGGCATTGATTCCATGTAATTTTCTTGAGACCAAAGTGATGTGGTTCACTAGATAGGTTTGATTGTCAAGATATGGTGTGTATGCATAGCGAGTTTTTAATTGTGCGACTATTTGGTAGTTTAGTTAATTTCCTTCACCTATGGAATGACTTGTTCTTACTAATTATAATAATCTCTAGCCCATTAGTCAATTAGATAGATATCAAGGTAGGAATTCTATGTTCTTAAGATGTTGCAATTTTGGTTGCTAAGGGCAATGGGAAGTGATTCATATGTTTATGATCTCGTTGAGCTTTAAGAAATGGAAATCCAAGTTGTAGTATAGCAACTGGGGGTGATTCATATCTAGCCCATATAGTTGCTACTATGTGTTTGTTTAAGCATATCAACACACTCAATTTCATGCTAATTGTCTAGATGACTATAGAATAAGTCTAGAGTTTCTTTGTCTCAAAAGGCTTCAAAGATTGTGCATAAAACCCATTGTTTTGGAAACGGGCCTTGGCCAATAGGTGGTGCTTCCATCTTTGCTTTGACTATTTTATGTGGCAGTGAGGACCTAGTCTTGGTTATTTGAGAGATCATCATCACTAAGGCCCTCTCCATCTACTCTCATCCATTGTAGATCTCCCCTCCATCTAGTAGTGATTGCTTTGATATAGCTCTCTTAAGGTAGAGGCTTGTTTCCCAAAGAGTAGCTCCATATTGAAATGTTGGTGTAACCAATGTGTGAAATAGCTAGATCTTGGTTTAGGGTTCTTGAGATTGAAGATGGGTACATTGGTTCTCCATGGCTCCTAATGCCCCATAGCCATGGGTTCTTGAAATTGAATATGGGCACATTGGTTCTCCATGGCTCCTAATGGCTCGTAGCCATGGGTAAATCTATCCTTGATTCCTCTCCTCATAGTGAACCTTGATCTCGTGAAAGCAATCCCCAAATAAACCTACCTCGGTCTCTTGGTTCTCCACAACTCCTAATGCCCCATAGCCATGGGTTAATCTATCATTAATTCTTCTCACGACATAAACCTTCTTGAACTCTTCTAACAAGGGAGGCTGGCCATGCAATAGAGATGGCAAAGAGTACAACAAAGTATGTGGTCAAAGCGAGAGCATAATGTAACTCAAGGTTTGTAGTTACCATGGAGATTCTTCGGAGCATGGAATCCTTTGGAATCCCGACCTTTCGAATTAGTGACCATATATTAAGGCATGTTTCTCATGCGACCAATCACTCAATTGTGCCGCTCCTTGTTCTTGCAGCTTAATAATTAGCAAGTATCCATTTCCTCGTAAATCTTTGTATACTCCTGTAGTAGTTGGCATTTCCCTTAACTCTCATCCTATTACAGCTAATTATTACCGTAAGATATCACAGACACTGGACATGCCGCCTTCAGGATCTTGTTTTCATTACGTATGCTCCGTTGCCACGAGTGTTTATCTTTGACTTAGAAAATAGTCTCCGTAAGAGGATGTCCTGCAGGGGAGGCATCCCAATTCTGTACTTGGGTTATGTTCCCTATTATTATAATGTATTGAAATGTACATGAACAAAGGCCACTTAGGCATTCTTTTAGCTATTTGACAATCCAGATTCCATGGCTTCGGATCTGTGACCCATTTGTTTTCGTCTTTGTCTGAATAAATATAAACTCTTTTGTCCCCTCCCTCCAAATTACGAGAGAGCATCATCACATCAATGGCTAGGGCCTAGTTCGCGGGAATCTCTCTCTCTCTCTCACGTGAGAACTTTTTAGAATTTCACCATGAACATGCATAACCCTTGAACCACCTGCTTGGACTGCTACCTTATACGGCTTCAATACAGCCATTATAGGCACCATTCGTTCAAGCATCCAATCTTAAATTTGGATGGGGATAATCTGTTGACAGATATTTACAGGTTTTACTGGAAAATTGGTGTATGTGTGCACTTATTCATGAGGATGAGTCGTATTTTTGCTATGGCATGTAGAGGCTCCCTGAGAGTGTAAGCTTGAGTGTGTAATTTGCCCTTGCGCTATCGCCAATCTCAATGGAGCTCCCTGATAGTGTAGGCTTGAGTGTGTAATTTGCCCTTGCGCCACTGCCAATCTCAATGGAGCAGAGCCCACCCAAGGACAAAAGACCTCCGTCCACAGAATGCGTGCTAGCATACAAAGAGCTCTACACCGTGATCTGCATATATATGCTCTCCCTTGTTCAAGAACCACCAGCTTTCATGTTTCACAGCCGGTGTACTTTCTTGAAAGCAAAGTCAGCAAAGGATGTGGAATCCTGGTGGTTCGCTTTTAGATGATCTCCAACCCTCTTATTTGGGACAAGAGAAGGAGGAAGGGTTCTAGCAGGCTTCTCTCTGAATGTGAGAAGAGTTGAGTTGTCATCCAAATCATTGGTAGGTACAAACCCTTCCGGAATCTTTACTGTGTCTTCATCCGGCTCATCTGACACAACTATAGAGCTGCTTGAAGGGGCTCCGGTTGCCCATGCGAACGGGGAATCGCTGTTTACTTTCTTCTTGGGCTTCTTGGAGTTTACTCGCCTCTCGTTCGCAAAGTCTTCTTCCTCAAGGTGCTGTGTCTTCTGCAGAACAGTTTTCTTGGGTATGTCGGGATCCTTCACTTGCCCTGCTGGTCTATTTGCTTTGGACTCGCCACCCTCTTTCCTTTTCTTTGGCATGGGTTCAATGTTTTCGTTCCCAATTAGATGTTCCAGATTCTGACACGCTTCAATAGCCTTAGCAACTACCGCAAGAATACGAGCTCCATATTTATTGCTCTTCACCCTATATTTGGAAGTAAGCAGTTAGGATTGGAATTTAACTTTCAGCAAGAGAATTGGGCAGCGAGGATTTAAATTTCTACTTACTTTCCTATACCATTAACTTCGAGTAACTCCTCTGTAGTTTTAGGCAGCTTCTTGCTTATTTGCTGAAGTTCAGCATTCCTGTAGGAGCAGAAGACATTTGCTTTCATGCCAACTCACATTTCAGCGTTAAATATGTGAGCTTTCATATAAGAACAGCATTAGCACTGGACAGCCCAAGTTTATTTTGAGATAGATAAATTTAAATCAAATCCTAGGACTTCTTTCTTACTAGAAATTTTCCGGATAAAATTATTACCCCATGATATGATAAGGCATAAGGTTTCCGCCTGCCTCATTAACTAACTCCAGACGAAGTTTTTGCAAGTCGGCATAAATTCTAGCAGACAATGCCTGTAAAATGTTTCTAAACCATAAGAGACGGATGTGATTCTGTTAAAGCTCAAGTCTTGATGAAAAAGCAAAGTCTTACAGGATAAGCGCATGCTTGAACTTGGGTTGAACTCTCTTCGGTACTGACTTTGGCTGAAGACACTTGCAAACTCTTCTTTGAAGCATCAGTCTTTTCAAGATTTTCAGCTTTTTTTGTGGCAGGAAACCTGGTGCACAGAACTTCATAAGCTGAGTAATAATAAGACAACTCAGACTGCGATCTCATATTTCTACTTTTTATCACATAGTATTAACTGGTCCAAAAAAAAAAGAACAAAAGAAAAACAAAGCGCAACACTCTGATGGATACAGTGATAACTACTACATAATAAAAAGAGAATTCTGAATTATGGCACTGGAGAAAACCAAGACATTTGACCCAGCGATCTTTTATGTGCCAACATCATGGCACATGGTAAGTCACATGAAGTTTTGCACACTGACAATTCTGTCCCTTCATCAATGACCATAGAAATGTAACGCACACAAAGATAAGAGGAACATTGAGTTGAAAATGGAGTTCGCTTGCATCTAATAGATTCTCAGTCATATACAAATACTTGATGCAATGAGGTTCAATCTGCTGTTTGTTATCTTAGCAAGAAGCCAAGACTTCAAAACAAAATACCAGCCAAAAGATGCAAGAATGATTCCTTTAAGACATTCTCCAACACAAAGAGTAAGTTAAATGAGTTATTTGAAAAAAGATTAATGAAGCCTAATGCCTGAAGCTGGTTATTTACAATTTATGGATTTTTAAGCTCTGAATAAGAATAAAGAAGCATTCAATTCCTGGAATTTGGACACGAAAACATTCAGCAGGCTTGATCTGAGTGGGAGATAAAGCACACCCTACGAAGGAGGGCATCTCCCATCCAAATATCAGTTAAGACCAGGCAAGAGCCAGCTGGCATTTTCCTATATGCAAGTAGGATAGCTGGCAACCCAAGTAGCAGTGGGGCTTGATTGCGCTAGGACCCCCCTTGATGACCCTACCAAAGGAGGACAGCCAACCAATTGCTCCTACAAACATACCTTGTGAACTGCAATCTCTGGAATTTGGACAGCAGATTGGTCTCAACAAGATATCATCAAATCATGCACTTTTCCCCAAGATAAAACACACACTACAAGGGAGGGTGTCTCTAATCCAAATATCAGCAGAAAGACTAGGCAAGAGCCATGCTGGCAGTTTCCTATTTGTAGATAGGATAGCTGGCTGCTCAATGAATGGCAGAGCTTGATTGCACCAGGACCCTCCTTGGAGACACTACCAAGGAGGACGACTAACCAAGTGCTTTGACAAATGCACCATACGAATATTGGTATCCAACCAATGGATGCACCCAGAAGACAAACTCACAACCACTAACTTCAGGGCCAAGTGTTAACAGCTAGGCCATCGCCTTGGAAAGCATTTACAACAATGCTTTCAGGAATAGCAAGGGGAAGAAATGAGTACTGGTTATGCATTTTGAACTGACCGTTAGTCACCCACCACTTGCATATAGGCAGTTAGATAGTAAAGTTTTGGATTAGAAATCAAACTCCAACAAAATACAGCCAGGAATGGAAACTTGTCAAAGAGGGATCTCTCATTGAGGTAAAGCCACATCCCCATAATTAAATACAAAGCCCACGAACTCTGTAAGTCCCTATATAAATGTCATCCAAGCACTACTGCAACAATAAGACAGGACACTAATTTTATCTAATTGAGGCCCACTGCAAGGTAACTTAAATTTTATCAGATGTGAAGGTTTCAAATTTTTTAGCAATCACAGAGTCCAAGAGAATTGGTAGAACAGCATAGTTTGGCTCATCCTATTTCATGGCAGAGTAAGAGCTTCTGTATGTCTATCTTTCAGAATCCATGGCAGACTCCTCTGCCAAGTATGATTTAAATCGTAGTAGAATGTGTCTGACTTGTATTTCACCTCCACTTTCTTAGGCAGCTACCAGCAGTAAAGGCTGTTTTAGAGCAGCATGAACATGTCCAAAGGCCCAAACTTATCATCTGAGGTTCAGATTACATGCATATAAGAGTAGGGTTTCTAGTAGCCAATACTTCTCTCTTGTTGCTTGGATCTCAGCTTGTATAGAGTGTCTTCATTCAATGCATGTAAAGAGTCCAACTCATTTCAAGGTTATCCACAATGCTAATACCTGCTGCTGTAATTCCACAAATTCTATTCTCTGACATCTTTGGATTACAAATTCAACTTCAACACATGCTTTAAAGAGCATTTTGTGCTTGGAAAACTCTGATCCCATAATCTTGGTTCTCAGTCACTCAATCATCCATTTTGTCTAGAGCAACAATGATACCTGAGACAAGACTAGCCACAGTCATCAGGCCAACATTTAAGGTGGTGTAAACATTTATGTTTTAGATTACCAGATTTGTATCTCTGATAATTGTAAATATTCCCTCATTTTCACAAGGACTAGAAGGAAAAACCTCTTGCTAGTAATGATTCCCTTACTTGAGGAGGTTTTACAGTGATGCCCAAGGGCCCTTACCTGTCTTGAAGCCAAGAAAGGGAATAGCACTTGGAGAGTCTACCCGGAAATTTTTAGATAGATTTCCAGAGTGTAATGCTGTCCAACTGGTTCAATGGTTACTCGAGAAGAAATAGGAGGTACAAAAGTAAAATTCTCACTTCCCAGATGTTTACACGTTGATTCCTTGAAATCAGCTCCGAAATATGATGATTGATAAAGGATGCTCGATGGTGGAAACAATCGATCACAAATGTCTGACCCTCAAACTTCCTCTGAAGCAAAGACTTTCAACAGGCGATGTAAATATTATACATCCCAATATGGGAGTTCCTAGAAAGGAAGAAAACTGTATTAGCTGCATCTTCCAGTCATCCCCCAGCTTCTTCGGACAAATATCTACTTTGGAGTGTCACTATGATCCACAATTCTTAGAATAAAACACCCCATGTAGGTGGAAACAATCGATCACAAATGTCTGACCCTCAAACTTCCTCTGAAGCAAAGACTTTCAACAGGCGATGTAAATATTATACATCCCAATATGGGAGTTCCTAGAAAGGAAGAAAACTGTATTAGCTGCATCTTCCAGTCATCCCCCAGCTTCTTCGGACAAATATCTACTTTGGAGTGTCACCATGATCCACAATTCTTAGAATAAAACACCCCATGTACCAGACACTCTTTTCCAAAATGTTGCAGACATGATAGATAATTACAGGCAGATTCTATGTTGGATGTACTGGCCATTTACACTATTTGGCCAGCCAAAATCACAAAGTGTTCATATTGCCACATTTTTTTCAATTTAGGGCATTACCAGTCCAATACTTGTCTGAGACAGTCCACAGAGAGAGAGAGAGAGAGAGAGAGAGAGAGAGAGAGAGAGAGAGAGACCTCATGATAAGTTTGTAGCCAGAGAACAGCTCTTTTGACTTAAGATTATTAACCTGAAACACCCAATTAGAGCAGGAATGTATTACAGTCCTGTAATTTTGTATCGGCTCATCTTTTCTTGTTATTTCTGAATGGCGTGAAAACAAATCCTAACCTTTAGAACAGAAGAAATTGAGCCAAACATGTCACTTTTATTTATGTCCTCCCTGAGGATTCCTTCAAATACCATCCGATGCAAAATGCGCTCTACAGTTCCTTTGCTGAGACTTTTGCCTGCTCCATGAAGTTCAATTCTCTCATGCATATGTTTCTTGACCTGCATACATAAAGGACATCTGCCAATTCAAGTAGAAGCTAGTACCTGACATGTTGCTGCTCCAAAAGAGTGCAGAATACTAACCTGCTGGCTCAATGACCCACGAAAGACATCCAATACATGAGAGAGTGAAAACCGCTGACCCATAGCAACAATCAACTGCACCTGTAAAGAATCATCAATTATGCACCTGGTATGCATACTTATGATACATACACCGAGCAGGCATAATTTATTACACCTATAAAGTGTACAATATATGCAGGACATTTTACTAAGCCTGTATGAAAGACCAATAAACTTAACACTGTAGATCAATGTGAAATGTTCTGAAATGTTCACACATAACATGTGTTAGATAAACAACTGCAAGTTACGAAGAAGGATGGACATGTATCTAGTACCAAAACAGTGTTTATCAGCTGGAAAATGATGACCATTAGCAGCTCTGAGTGCAGTAAAGGAGGGATTTATTACAGCAATGGCATTCTTTCTGGCCAATATGTTCAGAATAGTACAGACGTCTGCTATATTGTTCTCAACATGGCAGACCTACTAGGGTAGTTAATTGTTAGTCTGATTGTCTTTATTCATGTGAATTTCTGTACTATCATTTTAAAAATGGCAGGCCTAGGGTAGCTAATTCGTAGTTTACTGTGAATCTTGTAAAATGGAAGAAAAACTAGAATAGACTGTACCTCATTGGTGATTTGATCATAATTATTTCTGTGCTCCTATCAATGACCAATGTGAAATTATTAATGATTACTGCTTTCTTTGTCTCAAGCCCAAAAAAAACTGCCATGTGTCAAGTTTACTGTCTCACATAGAAATTCTTTTTTTTAATCAGATCAGAACAAAAATTGATTTGATACATGTGAGTTGCTTCTTAAATGGGAACACAACAATACCAGTTTTTTCGCTGTCTCAGAAATGTCTTCCTCCACAGCAATCAGTGCCTTAGTGCAATTATCACATGTACCTTTGCAACTAGAGCTCTCAAACTTCTCGCCAAAGTGAGAAAGCTGGACTGACCTCCGGCAGTCAACATCATTTTCACAGTATCCCACCTGAAAACATATACTTCTGCATTTTAACTTTTGCACGTTACAAAGGATTTCTATAACCTGGGATTCAACCACACATACCATTCGCAACAGGTTCTCAATATTTGTTGTGAGCTGGGCATTGGAACTAGTAGGTGCATTCCACACACGACTATGGCCTTGGTTCATAGGACTACACTCAGCTGCCCCTTGAGTTAGCATATGCTTGACCCTGATCTGCAGCAGCAGAGAACAGAAAACATGCCAACATCTAAATGCTAATAGTTTCATAGAGAAACTTTCCCCTGACCCCAATAACTTAAACTTCACGTACATAATCACCATAGTTATAGTATAGCAGACAGGATGCTGGAAGATTGTCTCTACCAGCACGGCCTGATTCCTAGCAGGAGATCACAGAATACAAGGTAAGATTCAGTAGCTACAGAATAAATTTATCAAGTGTAAGATGCATCGTCATATTTTCATACTACCTGATGATATGATTCAATAGACTTGGGGATCGAATGGTGAATAACAAAGCGAACATCTGGTTTATTTATTCCTGTGAAGTCATAAGAAGAGTACCATTACACTTTGTAAGAGAGGATTAAAAGTGTTGAAACATAAGCAAGAAAATCTTACCCATTCCAAATGCTACAGTGGCACAAATGATGTTAATTTCATCTTTGCTCCACTGGCGCTGTACATAGGCGCGCTCATCAGGTTCCATATTGCCATGGTAAAACCCAGCTTTGTGGCCATACTCCTGGAGCAAATGACATAAATAATGGCAACCACCTCTAGACATGTACACTTGATGACTGAATTTAACAGAAGTTCCAATCTGACTTCATTTGTTACCTTCAATCGTTCAGAAACTCTTTCACAATCCATTCGGGAAAGACAATAAACAATTCCTGATTCATTGGGGTGATTTTCTTTAATGAACTTGTTAATGTCGTTGAGGCAATTTTTTGTTTTAGGAATCACTGCATACCTGTCAAAACAAAACAAGCACCAGATTTTGTTGCAGCATTCAGTAAACTCCTACACAACTGGGCAGGGGGGTGGGGAGAGAGAGAGAGAGAGAGAGAGAGAGCAACCTTAGGTTTGGCCTATTGAAAGTCTGCCTAAAGACAATACAATTTGACAAACCCAATGCTCGAACAACATCCTCTTTCACACTCAATGTTGCAGTGGCTGTAAGGGCCATCAAAGGTACAGTAGGAAACTTCTGTTTAAGTACACCTAGACCCTGTTGAACCCACATTCCCAAGGCTGTGAGTTAAATGGATCAAGTTGTTATCCTGTTAATGCAACAACAATATTGAAGCAGGAAACTAGACCCTGTTGAACACGCACTCCCAAGGCTTGTGAGTTAAATGGATCAAGTTATTATCCTGTTAATGCAACGACAATATTGAAGCAGCTGAATGTCTGCCTACCTGATAGTCCGGTCGAAAATCATGGCCCCATTGGCTTACACAATGTGCCTCATCTATAACTATTCTTGCAAGGGAGCCTCTTCTGTGCAGGCTTTCTAGATGTCGAAATAAATTGTCACTCCTACAAACGAAATGTTCAGATGAATTAGCCATATGCAGCTTTACCACAGACAGAAATAGGAATTACAGAAATCAGATGGAAGCAGAGAGCTACCTTGTACCTGGCAATTTTTTCAGGAGTTACATACAAGAGCTTATATTTGCAATACAGTGAATTCAGCTCACTCAAAATCTGCTGCTGCTCTTGCCACTCCATACTTCCACTAAGGTAAGCTGCAGGAATATTAGCCTGGACGATCAACAGTTTTGAACAAATGTCAATCCATCCACTTGAGAGATCTTACAGCTTCAGATGTAACTTTTTGATCGAATCAGTAACCTACTTGAGACAGATGCATGATCTGATCTTGTATCAATGATACAAGTGGAGATACAACCAAAGTGACCCCTGGTCCACAAACTGCAGGCAACTGGCAAGGAACATAAAAGAAAAATAAGACTCCGCAACAAGTTCAATTATCTTCTCACCAGAATATCTAGTGCAGTAAGAAACTCTGAACCTTAACAATCCTCACTCGTAAACTTCTGAATGTACATGCTTTGAATGAACCCTATTTCTTGTAAAAAAAACATTGTACAACCCTTTTTGCACAAAATTCGATGCATGTCTTGGAAGGAATGATGGAACACAGTGGACTTCATTCATATTTGTAGTGTGTCAACAATTTACATTGCTTTAGTTTATGATATCTGAGTGTCATTTACGACCCAAATAACAGGACCAAACAGTACCTTGAAACCACGGAGTACCAACTGTTGAGTTATCATAGGACAAGAAAATGGTTTAGAAGTATCAGCAGTTGCTCTCTTAAAAAGATCCAGAGCAGTTCCTTCCCAGGTCCAAAACTGGCAATCTCCTGCATTCCCCATAAATCAATATTGCCAGCCTGAATCAATCTGAATCAGACATCTGGCTCGAAAAGCATGCTTTTACTCGTTTTGCTGCTTGAACCTTTCCAACTGCTGCCTTCATCATCAGCCACCCCGAAACAGTCAGGAACTGCCGCATTTGGCTGTCCTCTTTGCCATTTTAATGAATGTAGGTGGAATTGTTTGCAAAGCTTATATAAACGTAATGGTTAAGTTGACAACTTCCTTGTGAAGTGTTTTGCTTGGCAGCGCTTCCTAGTATTTTGGACTATATTCACCTCATCCTTGCGCTCTTGGAATTTTAGCTGAAGAGTTTAATTCATGTTTACCTTGGATTGAATCTATAGCCCATCTCCACTGTATTATAAAAGGTATTGGACCCATGAAAGCGTGCACTGCTTCATTAAGGGTGATCACCTTACTTATATCTAAACTAACTTAAAGTTGTTAAGCAATTAATCTTTGAAGAATTTAAATTAAACTGTGTTGGGTTTGACTCACACCTATGCTCACAGAGGAGTGTCCGTGATCCTCAATAGGACACTGGGGCAATTTTTACTCTCCTTATGAGAGGTTTTTTCCCCCAGATTTATTTCTTAGTACCCCGAAATGGCATTTCAAGCAGCCGGAAATGGACCTGCCATTTTGGCCCGCTGTCAAGACCCCGTCTCAGGCAGTTCATCCTGCAGTTAGAAATGACATTATACCAAAAAAAAAAATCGTCTCTTTTTTCCTCCCCATCTCCTTTTTCACTCTTCATTTCCTCCTCATCTCCTTCACTTGAGCCTGCTCACAAGCCTCCTCCTTCTCCCTCCTTCTTCCTTCTTCTTATTCCTTCCTTTGTTCCTCTTCTTCTTTTTCTTATTCCTTTAACCTTCCAAGTTCCATAATTTTCCTTCTTTCTATTCCTAAGTTCTAGCTTCTCACAAGTCACACCTCCTTCCAAGTCATGGCGCTTGATCCATGTTGGAGCCATGCCACTCCGATCGCGCGATATGAGGGCTACGGTGAATCAAAGAAGTGATGATACAAGTATTGCAAATTGGAAGTAAGCCAGCAAAATGAAGTGTATCTATATCTCTATCAAGTCCTAGTGCAAAAAGGACTCCATTGTCATCTCCTAGTGGACAAAGAGGCTCATTGCATAGTGCAAGTATCCACACATGGCTTCAAAAGCAAGCCATTGCAAAGGCAAGTAGAGAGTTCACACACTTGTTCATTTGGTATGCCATCCCTTTCAATGTAGCTGCTACACAACAATGGAAGAATTCTATCAAGGCAATGAGCCACATGTGCGAGTGGAAATGTCACTTTGCGGAGGCACTACACAAACAAGAATGTAGACAAGAAAAGGTATCCATAGAGGCTCAAGTGGAGTTCTTAAAGGGAACTTGGATCAAATATGGATGCATGATCTTATGAAATACATGATCAAATCTGCATAGAAAAAATATGTATAATGTTTTGATATCTTGATGCAAAGGCACCGTGTTCATTAAGGCCATCGATGCCTCTACAACCAATTTACTAGCACAAGAGCTTTCATTTGGTAGCACATATGAGCCCAAGCCAATTTTTACCCCAAGGCTTTCCACCCCAAAGCAACCAAGGCATTGCACAAAGGATGCACGTCAGTTGCCTCGTGGTCTACCAGGACTACAGAGGCAATAGTTATCTTGCTAAGGAAGCCCGAGTGATCGCCCCAAAGAAACCAAGGCATCGAACAAAGGATACTCATGGAGCATCTCTTTGTCCTACCATACTAGTTGCTTCCTAGCTCTTCCAACTTGGGTCCTTCATCCTTCTTTACGTGGTTCTTGACACCACATAAAGGCCAACATCAAGCTCCTTTGACATCGACATCCATGGTTAAGAGAGGATTCCTACCCTTCATTTGGTACCTACAAGTTTTGTATCTTCTTGTCCTCGATATAGAAATCCCTCCTTACTGTATCCTCCCCTTTGTGTTGCATAATCTACATATATTCTTCGTAAAAAGTCGCTTGGGTAAGTGAACAATTTCCTTGAGGGACATTATCCAAGTGGCATCTTGCTTCACAAGCATTCTCGTTTTCATTGTGTAGCATTCTTTTATACATCTCATTTTGCAAAGCATTCATGAGTAGCATTCTTCTATACATCTCATTTTGCAAAGTAACCATGAGTAGCATAAGTACTTTGCTCACTTCGAGTCCTATGCAATTCAATATATCTCATTTTACAAAGCACCCATGAGTGGCATGACTACTTTGCTCACTTCGGATCTTGAGCAATTTCCACCTATGATTCTATCACCTACATACCTCTTCACCGTTACTTTGTCTTCAACACCCTTGCAGGTGGCTAGGTAGTTTCCTATTGACAATTATATAAGCTAACCATTCCTTTTCTACTGAGCACTCGCTATGTAAAATTTAGGGATTTTTTTAAAAAATCAAAAAAAAAAAAAAAGAGCCACAAAAAATTAAAATGCTTGGGCTCCCAATGAAAGATAACCGTCGACTATGTAATCTTGGTAGATTATTGGACAACCACTAAACATCCATTGACTGATGCCCTAGTTGCTTTGTGAAGGGACCTCTTGGGGTAAAATAGAGATACTTCCACATCACCTCTATAGTCTTGGTAGGCCACTGGGCAACCAATATACACTCTTTTTCTAACACCCTCATTACTTTGGTGTGAGACCCCTTGGATGAGCAATGTTGTGTGGTTCCTCTTGGCTTGAGTTTTTGGGCCAAGAGAGCCTTGAGCAACAAAGAGTTAAGTAACTTTAACCCCTTTTTTCAGCTCATTAAACATCCCTAAATCTCAAAATGTTAAATGTACCTAAAGTGTCTCGATCCCCACATTTAATGCACCCAAATTATCCGAGCACCATTCAAGACAACCCGAGCGCCACACTACAAAGATGGTTGGCTCATATGTCTATAAATAAGGATTTATCCAACCACTTTGTATACCTCAAATCCTTTTGCATCCCTAGTCTCTCAAATCTGCTCATCATCTCCACTTGCTATCATGACCTTCTAGAGGTTTTTCACATGTGTTTGGTTCCACGCGATCTTCTCTCTCCTCTAAATGCTACGTTTGCAGTTTTTGGATGTCGCCCTAACATTCTATCATCTCTATTTGATGTGTTTGCATCTAACTGTTGTCATGCAAATTTTCTCTCCTCAAGTACTTGTGTTGGTCTTTCTCTCTCTTGCACTACCGTCTACATCAAATCCAACCTTCCTTGGCTGTGTTTGCTGGTGTTCAACACTCGGAGGCTACCTTTGTTGCGATTTGGAATCCGTTCGGAGTAAAACACTCTCTACAACTCATAACCTTTGCCTTAAACCAAGAGATATGAGAGTTCAAGATTTAATATTCACTACATAGTGTGTTTGCTGCATAAGCACTGTATATATTCATTATTCATTCTCTTTATTATTCATTGTATTCACTATCTCTATGGTACCCTAGCCCTAACCCTAACTGTGTTCTGAGTTTATCAATTTGTTATTTGTCGTATGATTGGTTTTGTGCTTTTTGCATTTAGAGCATTTCTTCATATGGTATCAGAGCTACATACTCTCTAAGAAATCTTGGCCTTTCATCAAAAAGCTCATTAGTGAAAGCAAGAACAATAAAAGGGTCAAACGACTTTGAAAACATTCAAGATACCACTCTAATCTCCACAACCAAATATAGACACAAACAATCAAGAGTGGGCCTTCTAGCTTGCTACTACCAAATCTAACATGGACGAAGAATCACCGAACTATCATGGAGTCCGCAGACCATATCAAATTTCTGCCACTGAGTATAATCTCATCCTTATGCATGGGGCTCAACAAGAGATTGAAGATTAGCATGAGTTTTCTTCCTTAGATTCGATACACAGAACTAATGATCTTGCAAAACATTCAAAATCTCCACTATAGAACAAACAATCGTAAGTGAAACCAAGCTCGAATTATACATCACTTCCCCAGTACTTTTCTCCAATGTCAAGTATGAACCCTACTATTTCAAATTCTACACCAATTGATTTTGTATTCTCTATTGAATCAAAAGATGTTCCTCAAGAAGAGACTCTTCCAAACAAGCTTTGGTTTGTGAGTAATGAGAAAGATATGTATTTCTTCATGAACTCAAAACTAGGTAAGAAGCTAAAAGAAGAACTTGTAAGTACTTCTTTCTATCATTTTCCTTCAAATGATTTTATTTCTCGTGGTCAATATTGAGTCGATGCATCTTTATCTAATGCATTTAATGGACAAAAGGAACCTACAATGTTTCTCAAAACATCCATCACAAATCCATTTGGGCTCCCATCCATCCCTCCCTCATCTTTCACTGCACCTTTCTTTTTGCTTTCATTAAGTGCACCACATTATCCACCACATAGCACATTGGGGGGTTCTACACATTTAGACACAGCCTTTAGAACCTCTATATATCTATTTCCAAGTGGTGTACCTGTGACACAGACTCGACCTCCCACACACACTTTCAAGTTATCCCTCTAGGAGTGCATCCTAGCTATATTGAAGTGTGGATCGTTTAAAATCGCAATTTGTCTCTATAGCAATACCTAATGGACCATCCGATCATTCTATAGTATCCCAACCGATATTTGAACAAGGCTATCATGTTTTGATGCCTCCTCTTGTACCTAGGGTATCATATGGACCTATGTTCGTTTTGATATCTCCACAACAATCAGCACTCATTGGACATCAACAGCCTATTTCTACCTATCCACCTTTACCCTGTTCTACTTATCCACCACCTTATCCCATTAATCCACCTTCCCATACACCTCATGGTTCTAGTTCCTCATCTGCTTAACATGCATTTAATGACCAGACTCGTTTCAGCAAATCAAACTACACCACCTAGTCAAATTTGATGAGGCATGTCTTAGACTCTCAAAATCTATGGGATTTAATGTAAGGATTGAAACCCCAAACTAATCCCGCTATTATTCCATATGAGATCATCCGCTCATGATGCTCGTAACACCTCCACTATTATCGAGCTTCTGCAAGGCTTATTGTTTAAGTTTCATTCTCAACTTTAACATTTCGACTTAGCATCCAAGCGTTGGGCACACTTGACTGACCGCTATACGGCTCGAAATAGGACTCATTCCATCAATTTGAATCATGAGCTTCAAAATTTCAAAATCATAGATAAGGATGACTTGAAAGTCAAGTTGACTGATTATCGACATCTCCTCACTGAGTTCTAAACCACTGGGGCTCCTAAGTCCTTTGACGATTAGGTTATCATGTTCCTTATAACAAGCTCCCAAGAAAATATTTTCATTTAATGCAACAAGTGATTTCACAATCTGAGATCCCCATATTTTATGAGTTTGACTGTCAATTATTGTCTTACGCATAGTTGTTCGACCAATTTTATAATATGTCCTCGATAGAGAGAACTCTAGTTACATCTTCTCAAAGGGGACAATAATGCAAGGATACACAAAACTCAAATCAAAATCCAAATAGTGAACCCCAAGAAACCTATCATGAGGACATGTATTTTTGAAACCTCACTTAACATGTGGATTAATTTTTAATCACATGATTAAGCAAATGTTGCACATGTGAGGTGCAATTGGGATTAGAGTCAATTTACGAGCTCGAGACCCGCAAAAAACACGGAATGTCAAAGGCAAAAGTTGATATAAGTTATGTTGCATATATACTTGGTGATATCTGGTGTCAGTTGTTGGCCTAGGTCATTCATTTGGCCATAAGTGTCGGTTGGTGACACTAGAGAAGTGGCATTTAATGGTATCCAACGCAAATCTAATGGTCAAAGATGACACAGAGACACTCGAGAATGAAAGTTACCTAGCCAATTTAATGATTGGCCAATCAAATTATTTTTTAGGGTACCAAAATAATTATTAAATTAATTTTTAATATTTAAAGATTAAAATTTAATATTTAATTATGACTAATGCTAAAAAAACCATTTGGAAAGGCTACCACTTGTCAAAAATGCCCATGAAAGACTAAAAAACGTCTTTAGAGGTTGGAGAGAGACATTTTTAGTATATTCAACTTGCAAGAGAGAGAAAGAGGAGATGTTGCTGCTCTGATTTGCAGCGATTGAAGCACATTCTGAGACAACCAAGGGCAAGAGAAGACCAATCAACAATAGGTGACAACATCTATAGGTTGTTAAGACAAGGCAACAACAGTAAACGACTAATTTTTTTCAATTCTTTGCATCTACAAGCTATTGACATAGGGCAACAGTAGTGAATGACAGATTTTCTTCAATTCTTCGCAAAGAAAGCCTGAATTTTCTCTCTCCTCAGCATTCTCTCTCATCTCCTAACCTTTCTACAACCTTGCTCCAAATACAACATTGAGATCACCAAAGGCTGAGAAATTTCAAAATTCTCTATTGTAAACCCTAATATGTAGCAAAAGTTAGGGTTTAGAGACAGCCTCGAGAAGCATACCAAAAATTGGAAGCTCCAAGACTTGGATTCAAAAGGGCTGAAATTATCTTTAGTCAATTTCAAGTGGAGGGACCAACAAATCAATGAATTTGGGACATTTTCCATCTCCATCAACGCAAGTGAAGGCCAATTGATTGCCCAAATCAAAGGGCAAATCAGATTGAAGACTTGCTGGTCATTTTGGACTGCAACTATGACTTTGGTCTTCATCTTTCATCCACCATAGCTTGTGTCATGCTCTAGATCCCCATCTTTTAACAATATTAAAGTATGTAACTCAATGCTTGACTTGTCAAAGAGTCAAGGCGGCAAGGATCAAGATGAGTGGGGAGTTACAACCTTTAGACATTCCACAAATGAAATGGGAGTCAATAAATATGAACTTTGTTGTTGGATTACCTCTGCTCTACTAGTGGATATGATTCCATCATAGTAGTGGTTGATAGATTGACAAAAGTTGCACACTTGATCCCAATCAAAACAATCTATAAGTCATCTGACATTGCTCAAGTCTTTATCAAAGAAGTATTTAGGTTACATGCATTGCCAAAGAGTATAATTGTGACCGAGACTCTAAGTTTATCTCTAAGTTTTAGACTTGCCTATTCCAAGCAATTGGAATGCAGCTATGCTTCAATATTGCTTATCATCCTCATACTAATGGCCAAACTAAGAGGATGAACTAGACCATTGAAGATGTTCTAAGGTCTTACTATGGCAAAGAATCAAGACGATGGATTGAACATCTACCTTTGGTGAAGTTTGCTTATAACACTTTTGGTGGAGTTTGCTTATAACACTACCTTTCAACAAACAATCAAGATATCAGCATTTCAAGCCTTGTATGGGCAAGAATGTCATACACCTATAAACTTCTCAGATCCCACTCTCAAAGTTGAGGCTTCTAAGGCTATACTTGAAGGAGAGTCAATTTTGAAGCCAACAAGGTGTCCAATGTCCAAGATTATATGGTAAAGTGTGCATTTCAATTTTGTAAATTTGTTAATTGATGTAAATCGTACTTAATCAAGTTATTTGCCACCCTATCTAAGGAGGAAGGCTGATTTCAAAACCAATCAACCTACACTTAAACCTAGATGGCAAAATATACCTTTAAAAAATAAGTATTATCAACATTGTAAAAAAACTAGCCATTATGAGACGAGTGCCGATCTAAGGCAAGAGGCACACAACCAAAATCCAAGAATTAGACCTCTACACCCTAGTCAATCAATCCCCAACAAGGAAAGCAGAGTGGTGGCAACCCATAGCAGGGCAGTGGAGAGACTAGACCCATACTACCACTGGTTCGTCATTATAGTTGACGACCTACTCAACTCCAAAGGGTTTGTCTGACTAGTCTATAGAGACCCAAATCATCTTCTTGAAGACATTAGATGCGAGTCTCATTCACATCTACGAGCTATCTCTTGATAAGATGCCTGCAAAGGCCCACTCGTCACACAAAACATCAATACTTGTTTGGCTTGTAGACAATGGAGCTGCCCATCACATGACTCCTAGAGTGGACATTTTATTTCCCAAACAACCGCATCGAGGAGTGCCTGCGTAGGAAATAACTCCTCGGTCACAATTCAAGCCCAAGGTCGCGTCAATTTTCCCACTAACTTGGGTCCAAAATTTGCTTCATTGGATGATGTCTATCATGTCCCCTAGCTTGGGGTAAACTTGTTGTCTCTTCAACAACTTTGCTAGTTGAAGCGAGCAATTTTCTTCACAACCATAGTTGTCAAGTACAAAAAGTACGATACGGTACGGTACAAAACACGGTACTAAATGGTACCTTAAGATTTTATAAGGTACGGTACGATATTAATACGAAAAAAAATTAACTTCATTTTTTAAAAACTATAAATAATAGAACACATATTCAAAGTGAAACTAGCATTGCCATTACAAAATATGCTGAATACATGAGGTAAAAAGCCCTCGCAATCACATGCGAGCAACAAACATGCGGGCAATGGTACAGTGTATTGGATACATCATACAATCATCAATGAGTGAAACTGGATACAATCATCAGTGATAGTGGTAAGTAGATACAAAAAGGTGAGACTCGAGAGAGCTGAGGCCTAGAGACTAGAATGACTCATGAGGCATCACTATCATCAGCATCATCATCATCATCATCTGAGTGCTCATCAAGAGAGTTTGAAGACGACTCCTCATCATCGAATGATAAGGCACTCCCATACTCATCCTCACTAATAAGGCATCAAATGATGGCTCCCTACGCAATGACAGTCTAACTGTAGACAAGGGGGAAATGTCATCATCAAGAACTGGACGAGAGCTACTAAAGCCCCGCCTCATATATGTCTGCAAACCACCTAAACCACCCCTCGTTGATCTCGAAGGGGGTCGAATGACCATGCCCCTACTGGCAACTCGAACTCCTCGCCCACGAGCACGCTGACTACGAGTGTCACAGGTGTCTGCTGCTATGAGCTCACTATAGAGCTCTGCAAAGATCTGTTCCTCCTCATCGACCTCCTGATATACACTTGCAAGAGTGTCGCCCATCAACTTGAATGTATCAACATTCAACTACACAATGCACATAAGATAATAGATTATAAATACTAAATTGTTGAGTATAATACTATAAAGTCACAAGTTAAAACCAACAAATTTAAAAATTAAACTTGACTTATCATTTTATGGTTAGGTGTTTATCTGCTTTGGACTACACATACTCATCATGGCCTTCATCATGCGCAAGTTAGTGCGGCAATAGACTAGCCGCTCTAGCTATCGTGTGCTAAGACGATTGCGAACTTTCGTGTAAATGAGAGAATAGGCACTCCAATTTCTCTCATATGCACTCGAAGAGCAATCCTGCGTAAGGACTCTCATGGCCAAGGGCTGAAGAGTCTCCAACGCATATCCAAAATTTTGCCACCAAAATAGAGGCTTTACAAGTGACTCCCTTCTCCAACAAGTGGGAGAAGAAAATGTCACATATCCTCTCTGATCTGCATAGCATCCAAGCTTCTCTAGGATTGTGTTGTGGTCATCTATGGGGACCACACGAGTCAAATATACAAGCTGACCGGAGCTCTCTGTTACCATGATCATCGGTGACTTGTAGGCCGGATGCACCAATGCTGCAAAACCATGGATGGACCTATGCATCCATACCCAACTTCTCTTTGCTATCTCTATGATGTATGCACGCTGAGAATCTGTAATCATCGTGCAAGCCCGTACCTCCCCCAATGCCACTCTGAAAAAGTGAACGAGAAGGCCCATGGTGGACCCCTCGCAATTAGTCATGCACAACACCCTATAAAAGGGAGTCATGGCAATCACAATGGCACGGACTTTCTGCCAAAATTGCTCATCAAGGCACAACCGTTGCATGGCTTTTGCCTCCTCTGTCTCATGCTCATCCCACTCATTCCATAGAGTGGACACCACTGTTTGGTGTAGGACGGACCGTACCTCATAAAGCCGCTCCAACAATGACCACATATAAGCAAACCGAGTTGAAGAAGGCTTCCTCAACTCAAGTTTGCTATGCTCGCCATACATCGCAAGTACCTTCACCTTCACCGTGAAGAAAATGACAACCGATGTAGCCTTGTGTACCACCCTCTTCACCCATTTTAGCTTCCCGATGCCCTCCATGAGCAAGTCCAAACAATGACTTGCACATGGAGCCCACACGATCGAAGGAAGCACAGCCTCAAGCAAACGGCTCATGCATCAACAATTGGATGCATTGTCGGTCACAACTTGCACCACATTCAACAGGCCCACCTACAAGCACATCATACATGGCACAAATTATAAAAGCTTCGAGGAGAGATGAATCATGAATCATGACTTGAAAATTCTAATTATGATTCATGAATAATGAAAGCAACTTTTAAAAGGCAATGTGTACCTCAATGATAGCTTGCCGAATGTGGCGGTAGATAAAAGGGCCGATCGTTTTTTCTTCCCCTCTTGCCGGTGTCTACGGCCCGCAAAAAATATATACCAAGTGGACATGAAACGAGTATATTGATGATACCCCGTTTCTTACAATCACTCCATCCATCTATGAGAATGGAACAACCGTATTTTGTCCATGCGACCCGAATAGGATCAAGGACTTTATCAATCCTCTCCTTTTCATCAATCTTCTTCGTCCTTGTATCATTGTATGAGACGCTGCTCCATCCTTCACATGGACTCACATTGGCGATGGTTCTCACCATCTTCTTCCATTGCTCATGCTTTAGGATGTTAAATGCAAGATTACACTCGATCACCGTGTGTGCAATCTCAACATCGGCTTGTCGTTGCCCTTCTCTAAGAAAGGCAACCAATCCACGTGTATGACCGGGAGCTTGAGAGAGAGAGGATTGCCTCTCCGGTACCACATGAGCCTCTAACCTTTGCCTTTTGCCAATGCCGAAGCCCGAAGCGGATGTGGAGTCCGTACCAGCAATGGTGGAGACGTCACCCACATCGGTCGAAGATAGGCCTACATTTAAGGCTTCCTCATGAGTAGGCATAGGTATAGATATCGCCGCCGCCGATCCGCCGCCTCCTCCTCTAGTGGATCCCCCTCTCATATTGGCGAGAATCTTATCCGCAATGTGTTGAGGGATCGACTTGCCCCCCCGTCTTGGAAAGATGTTGAAGAAGCCGAGTTGCACCACTTGTATAGCTCTTTCTACAATACTTGCATATCCAATTGTGGGAGTTGGGCTTCTTTGTGTCCCTCTCCACATGGATGGCATGCAAGTTTAAGGCCTCATGCTTCTTGCGTGTCGTGGTGCCAAGGCGAGGCTGGAGGCTTGATGAAGAGGAGAGAGTCGAGACTTGTCACTCCGATCGGCGGTGATGCTTGAAGAGGGAGGGGATGGGGGAAAGAGGAGAGAGTGAGATGATTCTTGAGCCTTGAAGAGGGAGGGGATCGAGGAAACTTGGAAAGTTGAAAGAAGAACGAACTTTGAAAAGGGAGAGGATGGGAGAAAGACTCAAGAGAAGAGGGGAAGAGGAGAGAGGAAGAGGGAGCTTGGAGGGGATGGGAGCTTGATGCAGCCCTGAAGTCTAGGAGACAAGAGGGAGGGCTGAGGAGAGAGTCGAGACTTGCAAGAGTGTGTGACGTGTCACGTGTAAGTCGCAAATGATCAATCGTGCCCAGTTTGCGCCTTTTTCCCCAACCCGTTTCGCGCGGAAACTCCCTGGATAGCTCGCTTTGTCCCACAGGATACGTGGCCAAAACATGCTTAAAATATTGTACGAAACAGTACGGATATATACCGTACAGTTCATATGGTACAAACCTGTCCGTTCGACGTACAAGTGCAACCCTGTTCACAACGACTACAGTCCAGATCCTAAACTCTCAAATTGGTTTAGTGATTGCTCACAATATGGCACAACCTAATGGCCTTTACCACATGACACACTTTCTTACCAAGCCAACTACCAATGATTCGGAGTTTCATCGCTTATAGGCTTTGGCCACTACACAAGAGCCCACAAACTCTCAGCGTCTTTGGCAATTTCACTTAGGACATCTTGGCTACGACTCTCTTCATGTGTTGTCACGTCACAAGATGGTTGAGGACCTTCCACACCTAAAACTACCTCGAGTGGTCTATAAAGCATATTACCTAGGTAAGCAACATCGTACACTCTTTCCTCAACAAACTGTCACTCGTGTTGTTGAATGCCTTAGACTCATTCATGTAGATCTTTGTAGTCCCACATCCACTGCCGCCTAAAATGGCACACTATACTTCTTTTTTATAGTGGATGATTTCTCTACATACATGTGGGTATACTTCCTCAAGCACAAGTCTGATGCTTTTACTTATTCCAATGCTTGGGTGTTGTTGGTCCGTAACCAAATTGGTCATCATGTTGGTACTATGAGCAATAATGTTGGTGGTGAATTTATCTCCCGTGAGTTCTCTGAGTTTCTACAAGAGCAAGGCATTTCATGCCAACTCACCTATACCAACTCCCTTGCACAGAATGGAGTTGTAGAGTATAGGAATAGAGTTGCACACTCGATGCTATTCACAACAGAGCTCCTTGAGAGCTTTGAATCGAGGCTATTAACACTTCAATGTAAATCCTCAACCAATGCTCGATTGCAAGTCTACGACAACAGTCCCTAACAAGACTTCGTACAAGGCATTCTTTGGCTCTCATCCTATTATTTCTCACTTCAAAGTTTTGGTAGTTGTACTTATACGCACACTTCTGATGACGAGATAAAAAAGCTCACCCCTCGAGCTGATCTCTTGATTTTTGTGGGCTATTCTTCTAAAGGAAAGGCCTATCGTCTGTTCGATCCTTGAGCGAACAAGGTGATTGTTAGAAGGGATGTCATCTTTGATGAGAGAAATATAGTCTAATCCTCTACACTGGACCCCTTCATCCTCACCTTTGCTCATATCATTTGAGATCGTGCCTATTGAGCCAGGTCTACTATCCACTCCTGACCAACCTGCAGATACTTCAACCCTCAGGCTTCCTCCACGAAATCCGTTACCTCACCACTACCAACAAACTATGCGGAATTCGAGGATCCTTCCGTCCGATTTCACTCCAAAGGGCCTTACTCAGCTCACCCCTCATGCTTCATATGCATCGATGTTTACACTTGATTACATTGCATATTCTCAACCAAACAATTTGCAAAAGGCTCTTCAAGACTCTCCATGGTGTGAGGCCATGGAGAAGGAGCTGAATAGTATTGATCACAATGGGACTTCGACATTGGTGGATTATCCTTGCCACAAGCTGGTCATTAAGACGAAGTGGGCTTCTGAACCAAGCTAAAGATTGATGGTACTTTAGACAAATATAAGGCTCGCTGTAGTGCAAGGTTTCAGGCAAAAGCACGACATTAACTATGAAAAAACCTTCGCCCCTATTGCTCGGTTGATTTTATTTCGTTTGTCAATTGCACTCGTCGCTCACCATGTTTGGCCTATCTATCAAAAGGACATCACAAGTGTCTTTCTGAATGGTTTTTTGGAGGAGAAAATCTATGTGGAGCAACCTTCTGCCTTTTCTTCTGCTGATCAGATTGACAAGGTAATTTGCTTACGAAAAGCTCTTTATGAACTGAAGCAAGCGCCAAGGTCTTGGTATCACAAGATAGATGTGTTTTTTACGGCCTCATGGATACCATTCTAACCCCTATGATCCAAATCTATGCATGTGCATAAGGATCCATTATATCCTACTATATGTTGATGATACACTACTCAGTAGCTCAAATTATGTGGCTCTAACAAATATTAAGGCACAGCTATACCCTATCTTTGAGATGACAAACTAAGGATTGTTATCTTATTTCTTGGGGATGGAGATTGTTAGATCCGAGAAAAGTATCTTTTTATCATAGTAGAAGTACGCCCTATAACTAGTGAAACAATATTACACCAATCAAGCACGACCAATGGCTCCGATTCTAAATCCCATTGTCCATATGTACAAGGACACCTTGAGTCAACCTTTTGATGCTCATACCTATCGTTCTGTTAAAGAAAAATTACTATGGTTGATTCATACTATGCCAGATCTTGCGTTTTCAATTAGTTTGCTTAGTCAATATTGTAATGCACCTAGAACGTCTCACTAGCTTGCTTATCTTCGTGTATTAAAATATTTAAGGTATACCTATAATTTTGAATTAACTTATAGTCATGGTTTATGCTTGCAACAATACATTGATTATGACTAGACAGAGACTCTAACACTTGGTGTTCTCATGGAAGCTATCTCTACACCTTGGACACAACACCCATCTCTTAGGCCAACCGTAAGCAAGAAACCATGGCCGCTTCCATGGCCAAGGCAGAGTATTAGACTCTCTTCAATAGCCCTATGGATGCCATCTATCTGAGAAACTTGCTAGCCGCATTACAATTTTGTCGCGAGTCACCTACAGTTGTCTACTGCAACAACTAGAGTGTCATTGCCCTTACAGGCAATCCTATCATCACTTCTCGAACATGGCATCTGGCAATTCACCACAATTTCACCAAAGTGCAAGTTGAGCAAGGCACCATTCGTCTAGAGTTTATACCGTCAAGCAACAATCTTGCAAATATTTTGACCAAGGCGATCAACCGGCCAATTCTCCAATATCTTCTACCACAGATTGGCTTGGGTACACCCTTCTCTACTTCTCTCGATTGGCGGAAAAATGATACTTGCCTCTAACTTTTCCTTCTGAAAGTAATTTTCTTCTCTTGATAGTGATAATGATAATGTTTACAGCTTTTAACTTTCAAACATTTATGTATTATGTATTATGTATTCTGAACATTTATAACTTTATCTGTACTGTCAGAATGACATACTTACAAAAGGATACTTGAACAAGTGAAAATTTTTCCTATGAGGGCACTATCCAAGTGGCATCATTGTATTACATTTTACATAAGCATGAATATTTGCATTTTCCCATGCATTAGCATTCTATTTGTATAAGCATCATCTGTGCGCATTCATCCCTTTTCGATCACCCTTGGAGTGATTAACTTTGGATCAAACATAATCGTAACATTACACATGACAATCTCTAAAGGCTTTTTTTTTTTCCTTATGCTTACATGATGGCTTTGCTTGTCTTGCTTTCATTCTCGTTTTGCCTTTCTATCCACATATTCCCCATATGATTAACACACACACACTTAGGTATTCCTAGGCACTTATCCTAATAGTGTGTAAAATTGTTTTGCTCATTGTATCAAGGTAGCAAGACTATCCACCCCTAATTTTCCGTACTTTGAAGCATAGTGACTCAATGGAACGAAAACTGATTCAAAATCATCACTTAGTATTAGACCACTTAATAGTAAATCTTTTGACCAAATCACACCAAAAGCCCTCCAAAAAAACAAAACAAAAAAAGGCCATTGCTGATTTCATCCGCCTTTACAAGACTTGGTAGACCCCTCAACAACCGACGAGCACCCTTGGTCCAATGCCTTGGCCTCTTTGGGATAATCACTTGGGCTCCCTTAGTAAAATAACCATCGCCTCTATAGTCTTGGTAGGTCGCTAGAGAGCCGACATGCACCCTTTGCCCGATGCCCTAGTTGCTTTGGGATGAGATGCCTTGGAGTAAAAGAAAATATATATCAAGGGCTTATTTCTCATGGCTTAGTTTTGGACCTAAGAGGAGATATTGAGCTAAAAATGCATTAGCTTGACTTAAACAACCCCAAAACACACTTAATTAATGAAGAAAACCTTTAAATTTAAAAGAAACGTGATCCTAGAGCATTACTGTGTCCCACATGCAAAATCTTAATTTCGGTGTCCCAAACTTTCTATGAATAGACATGCAACTTACTGCTCTCCCTCAATCTTGATTTTACAAGTTTCAAGAGTCATATATCTGCTATCCACATCCCATTCACGAAGGACATCATGGTCAGAGCTTCCACCAACCACCTCTTATCATCTGGCATCTAATTCCAACCTTCCATGCCTGTTTGCAACTATCGCCACGTCCCAAGAGTTGTCAACATTTGGATACTTTCACTAACAATTGGTTGTTAATGCCATCAACTACTAGCAATTGTCGCCATGATCTTCTCTTCTTTGAATGCTATGTTTGCAATTTCTAGTTGCCGCCCTGACATTCTCTCACCGAAACAATTGTCATGTAGATTATCTCTCTCCTCAAGTATCTGTGTTTTTAGTCTTTGTCTCTCCTACACTACCATCTGCATTATATCCAATCTTCCTTGGCTGCGTTTACCAATGTTCTATAAGAGTGCAGCGATGCGGAAGCGTGGGACCAAGGCTGAGAGAGAGAGTGAACACAGAGAGAAGAGAGAGAAAGAGACAGTGAAAGATGAAGATCTGCTATATAAGGTGTGTTGTATACAAAGATAAGCAGATATATACACGGGCACAATGTGCGGGACTGCGTGTCTCCACCTCGACGATGCAACATGCTGTTCACCTCGAAGTACGTTGCAGTCTGCACGAATCTCCAGCCTGTAATCTACAAACAGAAGTGTGGAAGACTGTGCAAAACATCAACTATAAATAGCCAGCCAGAATGCACCCAGAAATGGCAGGTCGACTGACTGATCAGTACAAGTCAGACTGCCACATGGCTGATTGATACAGTTCGAAATTATATTGCCACGTGGCTGTCCGACTGGTCAGTCCGACCAGGCTACCACGTGGCGCCTGTACGGCCGGCCAGGACCTGATCGCTAACACCCCCTCTCATAGCCTGGACAGGGCAGAAGCCTGAGGGATCTGGCATGTGTTCAAAGTAGAGCCTGGGGAAGCGCCTTCGTAAACAAATCTGCAAGATTGTCCTCCGTCTTGCAGTACTCCACAACTATGGTCTCATCCAGAAGCTTCTCCCTGATGAAGTAGTACTGGATCTCTATGTGCTTCGTCCGGGCATGGAAAACAAGATTCCATGCCAAGGCAATGCAACTCTCATTGTCAGATTGCAAAAAAGTAGGACGAGTCTGGGGGCATCCAAGCTCCTCTAACAATCTCCAAAGCCACACAACCTCACATGTGGTGGAAGACACGGCTCGATACTCCGCCTCAATAGAACAAAGGGCTATCGTGGGCTGCTTCTTGCTACTCCATGAGATAACACCGGCACCCAAGGTAAAACAATAGCCTGTAGTAGACCATCTGCGGTCCATATCGCCAGCCCAATCCGAGTCGCTCCAACCTGCAAGTATAAGATTTGAACCACCTGTACCTGCTAGATAATGAATCCCTAAGTCAAAGGTCCCCCTCAAATACCGAAGTATCCTCTAGGCAGCCTGCCAATGCACCGTCTGAGGTTCACTCATGAACCCCGCCAAGAGACCTACAACAAAACAAAGATCAACACGAGTGTTGAGGAGCCAATCAACTGACGGTAGCGGAAAAATCCGCCAAGGGAGAATCTGAATGTGAAGTGGCCTTTCAGTTCGGATCCATAGAAGTAGAAATGGTTCATCGCAAGAAAAACCAAGAGCTCATGTACATATCTTTCTTGAGAGATGAAAATCCCTCTCTGAGACTGATAAATCTCATGGCCCAAGAAAAAGTGGAGTAGACCTAAGTCCGCCATCTCGAACGCCTGATGTAGAGCTACCTTCGTCTCTTTGACCTGTGCATGATCACCTGTGACAATCAAATCGTCAACATACAACACAAAAAGCACACAACCAGCCTCGAAAGTATGTACATAAAGCTGCGGATCGGCCTTGGAACGCCGATATCCCAATTGTGACTGAAGGAACGAATCAATCTTCTCGTTCCATGCACGCGGAGCCTACTTGAGGCCATACAAGGTCTTCTTCAACCTGTAGACTTGCCCATCTGAAGATCCAAAGCCAAGAGGCTGCTCTACATAGATCTCCTCCTTCAAATCACCATTGAGGAAGGCCAACTTGACATCCAACTGGTAGACAAGCCATCGCCTATGGCCAACCAAGGCAAGAACAACTCGAATAGTCGCCAAACGAGCAGTGGGGGCAAAAGTATCATGACAGTCAATCCCAGGGCACTGTGCAAAAACTTTAGCAACAAGGCGAGCCTTGTGCTTGTCCAAAGAACCATCACTAAGGTACTTGGTCTTGAAGACCTATTTGACGCCAATCACCTTCTTATTCGAGGGGCGAGGCACGAGATACCAAGTGTCATTCCTCTCAATAGCCTCCAACTCGGCTTCCATAGCTTTCTTCCATGGTGCGGACTGTAAAGCCTTCTTCACGGAGGTGGGCTCTTGATCCTGCATAACACGAGTCATCAAACAATAGTTAGAGCAAACAAGCTCCGTAGAATGTGCCCGGTACCTCCGTGACCGCCGCGGACCATCCTGCGATCCCCACTCCTCACGGGCCCCCTCGATCCCTGAATCTCGAAGTGTGTCACCGACCCAACGAGGAGGCCGGACCTCTCCTCGTCGCTCTTCAGCAACTGAAGACTCTGGGATATCCACCGGTGGTAACTCCTCGGGGATAACCGATGCAACAGAAGACTCTGTATCGGAAACAGAATCAGAATCAGAATCAAAAGACACAAGCTCCAAAGGAATTGTCTCGAGAGCCCAACTCTCCCATGGATCTCCAAGAACGGGATGCTCCTCACCCGCTGCTACGGCTGAAACCTCTACGAACTGCACATCTCGACTGGTGTACACATCCCGGTTGACGGGATCATACAAACGATAGCCTTGGGACTGAGAGTTGTAGCCAACAAACACCTGTCTGCAGGAAACCGCTTCAAATTTATCACGATGAGTCTTAGGAATGTGAACATAAGCATCACACCCAAAAACCCTAAAATAAGAAACATCGGGCTTAGTCCCAAAGTAAGCCTCAAAAGGTGTCATCCCATCAACGGCCGAAGTGGGGGATCGGTTGAGGATGTGAACTGCAATAGCCACAGCCTCGGCTCACAGAAACTGAGGTGTCTGTCAGTGTTCCATCATGGTACACGCCATCTCGATCACACTTCGGTTCTTCCGTTCAAGAATGTCATTTTCTTCAGGAGTGTTGGTGTTAGCAAACTCCTGGTGAATGCCTCTATCTGCACAAAAATGAGCAAACTCATGAGAAACAAATTCACTACCCTTGTCAAAGCGCAAGGTCTTCAATCGCCGGTCCGATCGGTTCTCCTCAAAGAGAAGTCAATCCTTGAAGTGGGAGAAAGTCTCCGACTTCAACGCCAAGAAGTAGGCCCAAGTCATCTTGCTGTAGTCATCTACAATCAACATGAAGTACGAGCTTCCTTTCAAGGACTCGTTTCTCATAGGGCCACAAAGATCCGTAGATACAAGCTCCATCGGGGAAGTAGACCGCCGCGAAGCTTTGTTGGGAATCGCATCCCTATGCTGCTTCCCACGAATGCAAGAGAAGCATGGCTGCTGGCTCACCACTATGTCCAACAACCCTCGAACAAGCTGTCCACGTGACGCCCTCCGAAGATAATTATAGTTTAGGTGACCAAATCGAGCATGCCATAGCTTGGACTGTGTCTGAGAAATAAGAAGAAGAGTAGGGAGAGCGGTAGAAGACGTCAATTTGTAGATGCCGTTCTCATATCCTGATGAGAGAACCTTCCGTGAGCCACGATCAAGGACTCGTACCGAATCACTGTCAAACTCCACCAAAAGTCCAAGTGAACAAATCTTATGAACCGAAAGTAGATGATACCCTAAACCTGGCACATGCAACACTTCTGAGGTATGGGTACCACCACGTCCATCTAGAATAAGCTGCATCTAACCCCATCCTACAATAGACACCGAAGAGCTATCTCCAATGAAAATCTGCCCACGTGAAGGTCGCAATTGGGCAACACTAACTGATGAAGGAGTCATGTGCCGGGAAGCACCTGTCAGAGTGCAGCGGTACGGAAGCGTAGGACTGAGAGAGAGAGAACGCAGAGAGAGAAGAGAGAGAAAGAGAGTGGAATCTGCCCGTCACCGATTTATTTCTTGCCCTATCGCTAAGAAAATATGGTCGTTCTTGTTAGTCGTTTGGAGAGCAGTGGTTGGTTTCTCGCTAAGGCCCTTTGATTGGGTCTTTGTGCAGCCCAAATACCCAACACCAGCACAACCACATATGAAGCTCGTGTTTCACTTTCTTCGATATTGGGGCTGTTGGCATAACTGGACCATTCGGAATGCTTTTCTTTTTGATTCTGCCTGTAATGTTCAGCGGCATATTGCTAGGCTTAAGGGTCTCTTGTATTGGCAGATAGATCTTCTTCAGCATTCTGACTTACTTTCCCGGGAGGACTTGCGTCCCTGGCATATGGCAATTTCCTCTATATCTTTGCCATGACCTTGTAACTCCTAAAACTAGAACCGTTTCACATGATGGCTTAGTGCCATCATGTATCTTGTAATCAAGTAAACTTGTACTTTTTTTTCGTAATTAATACAATTACCCTTTACGAAAAAAAAAAAAGAGACAGTGAAAGATGAAGATCTGCTGTATAAAGTGTGCTGAATACAAAGATATGCAGATATATACACAGGCACAATGCGCTGGACTGCGTGTCTCCACCTCAACGATGCAACCTGCTGTTCACCTCGAAGTCCGCTGCAGTCTGCACTGTCTCCTGTCTGAAATCTGCAAACAGAGACGGAATCTGCACATGTCACCAGTCTATAATCTGCGAGCAGAGAAGTGTGGGAGACTGCTGGGAATGTCGGCTATTTATAGCCAGAAACTGCCAAGAAATAGGGCGCCAGAAATGCCCAGTCAGCTGCATTAAATGCAGCCAACTGCCTGCAATGGGTCGGACTGCCACGTGGCAGTCCGACTGCACATTGTCCGACTGCACCAGGCTGTTGTCTCTAACACCCCCTCTTAGAGCCTGGGCAAGGCAAAAGCCTGAGGGATTTGAAATGTCTCCGAAGTAGAGCCTGGGGAAGTGCCTTTGTAAACAAATCCGCAAGATTGTCCTCCGTCTTGCAGTACTCCACAGTGATGGTCTCATCCAGAAGCTTTTCTCAGATGAAGTGGGTACTGGATCTCTATGTGCTTCGTCCGGGCATGAAAAACAGGATTCCGTGCCAAGGCAATGCAACTCTTATTGTCACATTGCAGCAAAGTAGGACGAGTTTGGGGGCACCCAAGCTCCTCCAATAATCTTCGAAGCCACACAACCTCACAGGTGGTGAAAGACGCGGCCCGATACTCCGCCTCAATAGACGAAAGGGCTACCGTGGACTGCTTCTTGCTACTCCATGAGATAACACCTGCACCCAAGTTAAAACAGTAACCTGTAGTAGACCGCATGTGGTCCACATCACCGGCCCAATCCAAGTCGCTCCAACCTGCAAGTACAAGATCTGAACCATCTGTCCCTGCGGAGTAATGAATCCGTGAATCAGACGTCCCCCTCAAATACCGAAGTATCCTCTGAGCAACCTGCCAATGCACCGTCTGAGGTTCACTCATGAACCCTGCCAAGAGCCCAACAGCAAAACATAGATCAACCCTAGTGTTGAGAAGCCAAATCAAGAACCCAATCAACTGACGTAGTGGGACGCATCCGCCAAAGGAGAAGCTGAATGGGAAGTGGCCTTCCAGTTCGGATCCATAGGAGTAGAAAGGGCCCGACAATCCGCCATCTCAAAAGACACCAAGAGCTCCTGTACATATCTCTGTTGAGAGATAAAGATCCCCCTCTGAAACTGACAAATCTCATGGCCCAAAAAGAAATGGAGTAGACCCAAGTCCGTCATCTCGAACGTCCAATGTAAAGCTGACTTCGTCTCTTGGACCTGCTGTGCATCATCACCTGTGACAATCAAATCATCAACATATAAGACAAAAAGCACACAACCATCCTCGGAAGTGTGAACATAAAGCTGCGGATCGGCCTTGGAACACCGATATCCCAACTGAGATTGGAGGAACGAATCAATCTTCTCGTTCCATGCACGCAGAGCCTGCTTGAGGCCATACAAGGCCTTCTTCAACCTATAGACTTTCCCATCTGAAGATCCAAAACCAAGAGGCTGCTCAACATAGATCTCCTCCTTTAAATCACCATTGAGGAAGGCCAACTTCACATCCAACTGGTAAACAGGCCATCTCCTATGGCCAGCCAAAGCAAGAACAGCTCTAATGGTTGCCATACAAGCTGTGGAGGCAAAAGTATCATGACAGTCAATCCCTAGGCGCTGTGCAAAACCTTTAGCAACAAGGCGAGCCTTGTGCTTATCCAAAGAACCGTCGCTAAGGTATTTGGTCTTGAAGACCCACTCGACGCCAATCACCTTCTTATTTGAGGGGCAGAGCACAAGTGACCAAGTGTCATTCCTCTCAATAGCCTCCAACTCGGCTTCCATAGCTTTCTTCCATGGTGCGGACTGTAAAGCCTCCTTCACGGAAGTGGGCTCTCGATCCTGCATAACACGGGTCATCAAACAATAGTTGGAGCAAACAAGCTCCGTAGAATGTGCCTGCTACCTCCGTGACCGCCGCGGACCATCCTGCGGTCCCCACTCCTCAAGAACCCCCTCGATCCCTGAATCACGGAGTGTGTCACGGGCCCAGCGAAGAGGAGACCGAACCTCCCCTCGGCTCTCTCCATCAGCAGAAGACTTTGGAATATCCACCGGTGGTAACTCCTCTGAGGTGACCCGTGGTGCAGTAGACTCTGTGTCAGAAACACAATCATAATCAAAAGGCACGTGCTTCAGTGGAACTGTAGAAGGAGCCCAACTCTCCCCTGGATCTCCAAGAACGGGATGCTCCTCACCCGTTGATGTAGCCAGAACCTCCACAAACCGCACATCACGGCTAGTGTACACATCCCACTTGATGGGATCATACAATAGATAGCCTTGGGACTGGAAGCTGTAACCAACAAATACCTATTTTCGGGAAGCTGTTGCAAATTTAACACGATGAGTCTTGGGAATGTGAACATATGCATCACACCCAAAGACCCGAAAGTAAGAAACATCTGGCTTCGTCCCAAAATAAGCCTCAAACGGGGTCATCCCTTCCACGGCCGAAGTAGGGGATCGATTAAGGATGTGGACTGCAGTAGCCACAGCCTCCGCCCACAGAACCTGAGGGGTCTATCGGTGCTCCATCATGGTGCGCGCCATCTCGATCACACTGCGGTTTTTCCGTTCAAGTATGCCATTTTCTTGAGGAGTGTTGGTATTGGCAAACTCCTGGTAAATTCCTTTATCTGCACAAAACCGAGCAAACTCATTAGAAACAAATTCACCGCCCTTGTCGGATCGCAAGGTCTTCAACTTCCGGCCCGATCGGTTTCCCTCAAAGAGAAGCCAATCCTGGAAGTGTGAGAAAGCTTTTGACTTTAATGCCAAAAAATAGGCCCATGTCATCCTGCTGTAGTCATCCACGATCAACATGAAGTACGAGCTCCCACGCAAGGACTCGTTCCTCATAGGGCCACATAGATCCGTAGATACAAGCTCCATCGGTGAAGTAGACCGCCGCGAAGCTGTGTGGGGAATGGCATCCCTATGTTGTTTCCCCCGAATGCAAGAGACACATGGCTACTGGCTCACCACTATATCTAGCAACCCTCGAACAAGCTGTCCACGTGACGCTCTCCGAAGATAATCATAGTTCAGGTGACCAAACCAAGCATGCCATAACTCTGACTATGACTGAGAGGTAAGAAGAAGAGTAGAGAGGGCGGTGGAAAACTTCAGTTTGTAAATGCCGTTCTTCTCATATCCGGATGATAGAACCTTTCTCGATCCACGATTAAGGACTCATACCGTAGTACTGTCAAACTCCACCAAAAGGCCAAGGAAGCAAATCTTATGAACTGAAAGGAGATGGTACCCTAAGCCTGGTACATGCAAAACCTCTGAGGTATGGGTACCACCTCGTCCATCGGAAATAAGCTGCATCTTACCCCGACCTGCAATAGATACTGAAGAGCTGTCTCCAATGAGAATCTGCCCACGCGAGGGTTGCAATTGGGCAACACCATCTGATGAAGGAGTCAAGTGCCGTGAGGCACCACTATCAACGATCCATTCTCGAGCCTGGGGAGCCGTCATCGCAGCATCAAAAGCATTCGGTGAAGCGTCCTCAATGATAGCTAGATGAAAAAATGCAGCCGATGAGGGTGCAGCCACCGCTCCAGAATCCTTGTTATCCTTCTTGTTGGTGTCCTTCTTGTCTTTGTCAGGGCAACCCTTCTTCCAATGGCCAGTCTTTCCACAAATATGGCATGTGGAGTCTTTGTCCTTGTCCTTCTTGGACTTGTTATCCCCCTTCTTCTTCTTTTGGTCCTTCCCCTTCTTCTGAGAGACTTAACCTGTCAGCGCCTCCGACTTGAAAGCATTTTGTCCCTTTAACTGTTCCTCTTGGTCCAAGACCATAGGAACCAACTCTTCCCACCGAAGAGTAGACTCTCGCCTCGAAGCAATAAGGGCAGAGTAAAACGTACCGAATCGTGGCAACAACTGGGACAAAAGTGTGATCGCCATGTCTTCGAAGGAAATCGGCTTCCCCGCATTCTGAACCTGCATCTGAAGCTGCCTTAGCTTGTTAATGTGCTCCCGCAACGAAGAAGACTTATTTACGGACAAGGTCCGCATCTATACCTCCAAAGAAACCCGCTTCATAAGGATCATCCAATTGTACATCTGATCAAGCTCCAGCCATATCTCCCGAGCCACCGTCAAGTGCTCGATGTGAGCAATCACGGTTGTAGTACATGATAGAAAGAGAAAGAAACGAATCCTAGCATTCAATTTGTCCCAATGAGACTGGGCCTTGGCTAGCTCTGCACGAGCATCAAAAGAGAGTTTGGACTCATCTTTTACCGAGGGCCGGTCGATCTCCTCCTGAACCAGCTCCGCCAAATCATAGGACTCAAGGATAGCCAACATCATGACACGTCAAATGCGGTAGTTGTCGCCGTCGAGCTTCTAATCTGCAAGAGGAGCCGGTAAGACAAGCACCTTCCGGTCCATAATCGACTGGAACTCCAAGTCAATCTCTGTAGACATCTTCACCTGTAATGCCTTCACAAACACAAAAACAGCCCCCTCTCACTGGGAAAACTCAGCCTGCTAAGGCTCTTCCGCGTCCTACACCTTTTTCACCCGCCAGAGGCGATAAAAAAGCAAAACCTGCACTTGTAGACTGAAAACTCAAACTTCCTCCGCGTCAAACAACAGTAAACAGCAGCAAATCCACCACCTGGACTCCTTTCCTGCGCCCACACTCGTTTCAGCCTTGTTCCAAGGCGCAACCCTCCTGTCTGCCCTTAAACGCAAAAAACGCAAATTTGTGTCGCAATGGAAACTCCTCTTCAGGTTGATTCTGCGCTCAGTCAACCCTCTAACACTGCTCTGATACCATGTCAGAGTGCAACAGTGCGAAAGCGTAGGACTGAGAGAGAGAACGCAGAGAGAGAAGAGAGAGAAAGAGACAGTGAAAGATGAAGATCTACTGTATAAAGTGTGTTGAATACAAAGATATGCAGATATATACACAGGCGCAGTGCGCTGGACTGCGTGTCTCCACCTCAACGATGCAACCTGCTGTTCACCTCGAAGTCCGCTGCAGTCTGCATTGTCTCCTGTCTAAAATCTGCGAACAGAGACGGAATCTGCGCGTGTCACCGGTCTGTAATCTACGAACAGAGAAGTATGGGAGACTGCTGGGAATGTTGACTATTTATAGCCAGAAACTGCCAGGAAATAGAGCACCAGAAATGCCCAGTCGGCTGCATTAAATGCAGCCGACTGCCTATAGTGGGTCGAACTGCCACGTGGCAGTCCGACTGCACACTGTCCGACTGCACCAATGCCTGCACAAACGCAAAAGCAGCCCCCTCTGATTGTGAAAACACAGCCTGCTAGGGCTCTTTCTTCCGCATCCCAAAACTTCTTCAACCGCCGGAGGCGATAAAAAAGTAAAACCTGCACTTGAAGGCTGAAAACACAGCCTTCCTCCTCTTCAAACAGCAGCAAACAGCAGCAAATTCACCAACTGGACTCCTTTCCCACACGCCCACGCTCGCTTCAGTCTTGTTCCAATGCACAGCCCTCCCGCTCGCCCTCAAACGTTGGAAACACAACCTTGCGTCGCGATGAAATCTCCTTTTCAGGCAAGTTCTTCACTCAGTCAACCCTTCTTCACTCCTCTAATACCATGTCAAAGTGCAGCGATGCGGAAGCATGGGACCAAGACTGAGAGAGAGAGTGAACACAAAGAGAAGAGAGAGAGAAAGAGACAGTGGAAGATGAAGATCTACTATATAAGGTGTGCTGTATACAAAGATATGCAGATATATACACGGGCACAGTGTGCGGGACTGCATGTCTCCACCTCGACGATGCAACCTGCTGTTCACCTCGAAGTACTCTGCAGTCTGCACAAATCTCCAGCCTGTAATCTGCAAACAGAAGTGTGGAAGACTGTGCAGAACATCAGCTATAAATAGCCAGCCAGAATGCGCCCAGAAATGGCAGGTCGGCTGACTGATCAGTACAGGTCGGACTGCCACGTGGCTGATTAATACAGTTCGAAATTATACTGCCACATGACTGTCCGACTGGTCAGTCTGACCAGGCTGCCACGTGGCGCCTGTACGGCCGGCCAGGACCTGATCGCTAACATGTTCAATACTTGGAGGTTGCCTTTGCTGCAATTCAAAATCCATTTCAAAGTACGACACTCTACAACTCATAACCTTCGCCTTAATCCCAAAGATAGGAGAGTTCGAGGTTCAATATTTACTACATAATATGTTTGTTGCATGAGCATTGTATATATTCATTATTCATTCACTTTATTATTCATTGTGTTCACTGTCTCTGTGTTACCCTAACCCTAACCCTAACTGTGTTCTGAGTTTATCAATCTGTGCTTTGTCAGATGATTCGTTTTGTGCTTTTTGCATTTAGAGCATTTCTTCATAGTTATTGCATTTAAGATCCATCTCCAATGGACAATAGACTCCGACAACTCTCTCAACTACTCCCTAAAAAGTCATCTCCTGTTGGACTGCTCTACCTTCAAGCATTGTGTATATTCACTCATGTACATTCAGCATCCATTCATTCATCAAATTTGACTCCATGTTTTTACATTTTTTGTGTTTTGTGTTTTGTGTTTTTGTCAAAGTTATTGTGTTTTACTTGTGTCTGCATATTCAGTAGTTTCTCAATGCAAATTGTAGCATATATTTACAACTTAGGGGAAATGACTACAACAGTCAAACCGTCATGCAAGAGAAAGATACACAAGCAGGCAGGAAAACAATGAGAGAACAGCCAGAACCGCAAGACTCATATATCTGCTCAAAATATTGTGTACAAGGAAAGTAAAACGCCAGACAGCAGAACCGAGAACCCAGACCCACACCCAATAGTTATCAGCTATTCCACAGACAAGGAGATGCCAAACAAAGTAAAGGCTAAATGGAAAATGAGCAGCCACCAGATCTACTGCAGCCAAGGGCCAGCCCTGCTTTTGGCCAAACTGTGGGAGGCAAGCTGGTCCACCCTACTCAAGTGATGCACATGTGCATTATTCATTGCCAGGCAAGCCTGCTTGCACAAACTGGTGATGAGCAAAACATAGATGGGACCTCACCTCAGGATCTGCATTGAATCTGTGGATGCAAGGCAGAGGGGATAACATCAAAGGAGATTTTATAGTAGGGCACCTAAAAGCAGCAATGGATGAGTAGGGCACTTTAAGGCAGCAAGAGACGAATTGCAAAAGAAGAATTATACGTGGGCAGTGATGTAGGAATCACAAAGGATTTTGTGGTCCAAGTTGCACAGAAAATGATATCTTGCAAAACTACTCGCAATAACTACTGCAAGGGTTCACCCAGAATAGCCTTAACTCCATACAGCACACACGGTCTTGATTTCTGCTACACTTACTGCAGCAAGTTGTGGCTGATGTCAAGTGCATTACCACATCCTTTCTAACAAAGTATTAGCTTCCATAAATACCCTTAAAAATGCCATCTTAACACTTCATATCAAGCTTCCTTCCTCTTGGGTATCCATCCAAATCATACCAAAGCTCATAGTAGTTTAGCAAATAGTGCAAGGCAATGTAAGAACTCAAAGTTCACCTGATATGTAAGACTTTTTCCTCCACCTGTGGGCATCAGTACAAATGCATCACGGCCACTCATAGTGGCATTTATGATCTCACGCTGATTTGGACGGAAAGAGTGGTTTCCAAAGTACCTCCGATTGTTTACCTGCAAAATAGTATAATCCAGCATCATTCACAATATGCTGACGAAAGCAAGCAGTCACTGGGCTTAAAGTTCTAGAAATATACAAAACAGACCTCTAGTTCTAGACTCCAAGGAAAATCCCTTCTCCTCCACTGCTGGTCTCCAGAACCTTCACTATACGTAACAGTATCAACTTGTAACCTCGGAGCAACTCTGGGACTGGAAAATGATGGAGTCCTACATGAGTCCATGTTTCCAGAAACTATCTCATATCGTCCAGAGGTAGGTGCAGGTTCATTGGAAAAGTTCAAAGTTTGAACAGTAGATCCTGCCTGGCCACAATAATCAACACGAAATCTGGTGGAGGCTGGCACTGAACCTTGGTAAGAATCACATCTTAACTCTGAAGCTCCATTGTTTGGTGAAACTGAGGCTAAAAGATGTGAGCTCCTTCTTTCATCCTCCAAGATAGTTGCTTGTAGATGTTGCTCCAACTGCTGAACTTCATTGTTTAGTGTTCGTCTGTTAAGGACTTAAAAGTGTTACGGCTAATTTACCCATTATGAGTCTCCCGCATGAATGTCTTTAGACCCACAGAAATAAGTTCATGTCTTACATTACCATATTTCAAAAACATGGAAAAGGAGATTGTTTTCTATGATGGAGTAAGCTAGGTATTTCCACTACTACATGTCCAGGTGAAATGAGATTCAAAAAGGCTACTGAGTTGGATATAAATTTGGTAATACTGAAGTACAAACTGACATGTGATTATCACCTTTCAACACGAAGCTGTTCTGAACGCTCTGGGGTTAGCTCAGCTGCATTGTCAAGAAGCTCATTTGACACTTGTATCAGTTTATCTTTCATCTCTTGAAGGTGGACACTTGCCTCCTTACAATGAAAAACCTGAAGGCATGTCCAATTAAAAGCATGCCCACAGTTGTTCCAAATTAATAGGGTCCAGCAAGTAGAATACCTTCATCCCATGCCTGCAAAAGCTTTCTTTAACTGGAACTTCCGAAGTTGCAGGAGATGATGATGAAATCATAGTCGTCCTGCCTCCGACAAACACTGAGGCATCAAACTTCTGAGAAACTTTTGGAGTAGACATGTGTGATCCTGCTTTTTCATAGTGTTCAGAAACTATTTGATCTATGTCAATTGCCTGCAGAATCAACTCACATAAGCTGTAGAAGAAACTCAAAGTGAACATTTTTTCACTGTAAGCTTTTTTAACAAAATAGCTAGGACAATTGCAAACCTGTAAAAGCTCATCATCATCATCATCATCAGGCAATCCTACAAAATGATTTCTTTGCTGGAAAGATGTGCTTGCTGCAGCAGCAGACACCCTAGATGTCTGGCTGCTAGCAAATCTGGCAGTGCCATTATTCACAGAAGTAAAACTGCTTGTTCTTGTTCCAGGCATCGATACACCATTACAACTTCTGACATTCATGCTGTTATATTGCAACGAATTGCTCACATGAGTAACAGAATCTTTTTGGGAAACCTCAACGGCTGGTTCAGAAAAGCTGCCCAGCACAGAGGGAAATGAACTTTGAGGGCATTGCATTGTCCTGTTTTGGGCATCTTCCATTCTGCCACTAATGCCTTGGGACCCTCCGAATTGAGATGTTGAAAAGGTTTGTACTTGTGCTTGAGCACTTTCGACCGGCCTTGGTGGTTTGAAAGGACAGGCATTTGTTTTGAAGACTGTATTAGACACTGAATGTGCAACCTGGCCAGTAAATTTGGAAGCTGGAATATTTTGTGGGTTGTGCAAGCCTTGTTGGTTCTTGAAAGGTGCAGTTACTCCAGGTCTGATGTAATCTACTTTCTTCCAGCCTTCCAGACTTTTCCAAGCCTGTTGAAAAGTTAATCAAAAACTTCAGCTTTGATAATATAAACTAGATTGGAAACTTCAAACCATATCTTCATCAATGAGTTTTCAATTACCTTGGTCGCCAACAGCTCTTGCTCACCATCACAAGGTGTAATCACACAAGCCATGGACCTAAAATGAAAAGGAAATTTAGTGACTGTAATTAACTGAATGGTTCCGACACCTTATTTTTCCTTGCAAGATCTGAGCATCCATTTTTTCAGTGCAGGTACAAAATCTTTATTTCAGAACAGAAAGACAAAACATTAAAACATCTTTCAGATCCTTTCTATCAAATAGATCTGTGTACACCTGTCATGCATTATCAATTTCTGACAATCAAACACAATCGCACGATATGGAAGTATATGAAGAGCCCTTTTGGCCATCTCCAGTTATAGTTGCTCAAGCATCTCACAGGGAGGCAGTATGTGCATACAGCACTTACTAGATGAGACAGCACCTGTTGCATTTCTGCTTCTTATTCATCTGATTAATCATAAACAAGCACTCGGTGCTTTTGCCTCTTAGAATAAACCTGAATATAGATTCATAGAAGCCTATTACCAATAAGATCAGTCAATTTGACAATGCAAATTAGTGTCTCGCTATTCTTTTCAGCAAATTACCAATGCTTGCCTGTCCTTTTTGATTGCTGATCATCTAGCTTTTAATCTTGCATTCAATAAAGTTGGTTCAAATGTACAAGCCCCTCCTCTTTTGAGTTGTCAAACATTATTTCTACAAAGGTTATCCCCACATGTTCTCTTCTTTGAGACAAGGAATTGTAACTTGTGCACTCTTGTACGTGTCATGACGTGGTTGGATTGTATTTTCACCATTTCTGAGGTTTCCCACCAGTAATATAAGGTATCACCACAGTGTACTGTCATTGATCAAGAGCAGAAAACCATAAACAGAATGACAGAAAGCTGAAGAGTGTGATGAAGGCAATGAATAATCACCAAAAGCAAAGGATGATACAATGGTATCCCTGCACGTGGTATGACGTGTATGCACAATGAGGACAGTAGGGGGTGATGAAGGTGGATAGTCACCCAACTAATAGGTTGTCCTAAAGTAGGCCATTGACATGGTTGCTGGTGCTTGTGTGTCTCGCAATTGATATGTGCTACCATAACAACTTGCTATGGCCTGCATTTGACTATTTCAAGGGCTTGTTGTGCATTGCTAGCAATGTATGGCATTGACTATTGTGGATTGAGGTTGATTAGCTAGTGCAGCATGGCATTTGTACAGTTGACCTGGTTGATGCTTGTGTATCTCGCGATTGATAAGTACTAGCATAACAACTTTCCATGACCTACATTTAACTTTTTCAAGGATTGCTCGTGCCTTGCTAGTGACATCTCAATGTGGAGTTTGAATTTGCTTTCAAGAATCATCACATGTGTTTTAAACTAGGTCATTCATATGTGCATTTTTTTGTGGTTGTTCCTACACGTTTATTTGTCATGGTTCTATTAGAGATTTAGTCATCCCCTGACCTGGCATTATCAAGCTACAGTGTTAAAATTAGTTCTCTAGGGCACAAATGCACATTTCCTCTCAGTTTGGGCATTTGCCAACTGGCAGATCACAGATTTTCTGGATTTATTATGATGCAGTCTGCCATTTTCAGCAGCTGGTCAGTCAGATTTAGCTGAATGACCTTTTCTTAAGCTATTTATATTCGGCCTCCAGCCAGCCCACATTCACTTGTTTGTTTCAAGTGGGGAGAGAGATCAGATTGAGGAGATACTTCGACAACCTGTTTGTACATTTGTCTTCTTCATTTCAGCATTCATTTACTGCAAATTCCTGCATTCTACTGCCTCTTTTCCCTCTCCCTCTTCTCTCGTGTTCATTATCTTTCAGTCTTGTCCATATGCTTCCAAATCCGCTACACTTTGACATGGTATCAGAGCAATGTTGAAGGACTGATTGATCATAGGCAAGCCCGAACAAGAGGTTTCAACGCAACAAAAGTTAGTGTTTTCAGTATTCAGAGATGAGATGAACAAGTGAAGCATGGAAAAGAAGCAAAGCTACTGTCTTTTGCAGGTTTTTGCTGTTCATGAGCAAGAAAAGGCTGCATTTTCAGCCCTTAGGAGTAAAATTTTGAGTTTTCATCGCCTCTGGCAGTTGAACATGTTTGGGATGAGTGGAGGAAGCCCTAGCAAGCACCATTTGCAGAGTCAGAGGGGCTGTCCTTGTTTTTGTGCATGTTATTCAAGTGACACTGTCTTCCGAGATTGACGCAGAGTTTCAAGCTATTATGGACCGTAAGGTCCCCATGTTACTGGCTCTTCCTTCAAATCAAAAGCTCGATGGGGAGAATTACTGCATCTAACTGGTAATGATGCTTGCCATCCTGAAGTCCTATGATTTGATGGAGCTTATGATTGAGGCTATTGACCCTCTTGCAACATGTTGTCGCACGAAAATTCGCGCGGAGAAATTGTGAATGTCGCTCGCCGCAAGGACACTAAGCGAGATGGGAATAATGGATCAAGAGTATTCAAATCCAAATAAATACATGGAGTGAAGGAATGGTTAGGATTCTCATTCGAACAATTTCATGTGTCATCATGATACATAGATTTCAATTTTCTTGGTATGTTCTCATACATAGATCTCTAGTTTACTACTCACAAGGGATAAAATAGAAGAATCAATTCACAAGAGAATTCCCAAGTTTAGTCACACGAGAGTTTAATATATCATGGATATGCATGAAAAGAGAAGTGATTATTGCCTCTGAAGCCTCTGTGGGTAAAATCAAGTCATAGAGTTGTCATCATATAAGGAAGAAGTGATCCTATGGAACAACAATACACAATCTTATATTCCAAGGTTTCACAAATCCACTGCCAAGTGCAAGCTTTAGACATGTTTGTCTAGCACTTCTTCTTCAAGAATAGAATTTTGTTTGCTTCTCATATATGCACTCCTCTTGCATAAGCACTGCCGCATGATGAGACCAACCTATATGTTATTTCTAAAGAGTTCAAATTCTTCTTTGTTGGTGTTGATAGCAGATTAAACAACATCTTGGTAAGGGTTTGTATATTTCATGCCTGTCTAGAGTACTGCTATGAACAGCAACAAAGCCACACTGAAGAAGAAAAGGTCTCTTTTGCTCATGGTCAACGTCTTCATCATGCATATGGCCATGTCGTCACTCTCAGTCTCCTTTGAAGTTTAAAAAAATGCATAAATTTTCCGTCACCCTCTGCATCATCTTGAAGAGCTTCATCTTCATCTGCAATTTCGATGACATGTGTCGTTGCAACAACGCTTGTCTTCGTCTTCGTTAACTTTAGCTTCGCCTTCCTTTGTCTTTGCCGTCGTTAACTTTAGCTCGTTGAAGCCTTATGGTCTCCCTCCATTGCTGTTGCGTCCTTCGACTTCATCTTTTGAGCTTTATCCCTTCTCGTCCTTCAACTGCGTCTTCTCTCCCTTCCGTTCCATCCTGGCTTCGTCATCCTGTTGCAGTCTTCGCTGATCCCAGTATTGTCGCACTGCAACTTCTACGTTGATGCTCCTCTTTGCCTTCGTCTGCAGGTTACCCTTTTGCGTGCCACTCCGAACTCAACAATGCCGTCGACTTCCTCCTTTGTGTCACCGCAACATCCTTCAATCAAGACGAAGCAACTGTGGAGGACGATTTCAATGGTGAAGCACAAACACAATTGAGGGATGCCACTAGAAGCATGTGCCACCAAGATGGTATACTGAGATGTGAGACAAAGGAGAATGAGGCACCTTAAGGACGAGGCTCTCAATGGCTACAATTGCTGATGGAGTTTTGGCAACCAAATCGACAGCCAAAGCACAGACATGAGATCGATCTTGTAATGTATGAATGCGATCTTGGGTTGAAGCTTATAAGCAAGAGCTATGGCTCACACCTCCTTGACAGGAGATAGACCAATCGAACACCTGTCTCGTCTGCATCCTTTGCCTTGTTACATCCCCCTTCGCTCTCGACTCTCCTTCATCACCTCTGTCTTCTTTTCTTTCGGCTTCGTCGCGGCCGTTCTTCTTCAACTCCTCGTCTTCTGCTACAACTTCGCCCCTCTTTAACTACAAGTTGGCGTTTTCTTCGGTATGTTCGTCGATGCTTCAATCGTCCTCCTCCGACTTCAACTCCGTCGACTCTTCTTTGTCTCGACCTCTCTTCGCAGCAACGTCCTCGTCTTCGAGCTCCTCTCCCACAACAGCGTCTGCATCCTCTTGGCTCCTCTCCCACAGCAACGTCCACGTCCTCCAATCTCCTCTCCCATAATCATCATTTATAACTAATCGTCACCTCGAAAAAAAAAACTTAGAAAAGCATTATGGCGACATTAATTGTATCTTCTTTTTGAGGCGTCGAAGGAAAGCATCCCCTTTTTACGTTAGAGACTACGTTGTTTGCTACCGATCCTCATGCTTTTTCTCCACCCTCTCAAAATATGCCATCTTCATATCTTATTCGCCACATCTCATGCCATTTTGCCTTCACTCTCGTTTTTAACAATAGTTGCTAACCAAGCCATGCAATCCGCATAAGTATCTTTACGTATTCTGCGAATCACATCGCCATCCCTTCCAATAATAACGTCAATTTTTTCATATACAAATCATAAGTTCTCCTTCAGCAATACCATCGGATCAACCAAAACATATGGGATACACATTCCTAGAACCACTGCGGCCATAGTGACCCATCATAAAGCCACTTGATGATATAGGTGGTCACTAGAAAGTGAGGCATACTTAGTGTACATTGGAGGTTCATGTGCCTTATCACGAGGATTGTCATAGAGCTTTGATGAAATAACATACAATGTTTGGAGTCCCTTACAGTTGCATTAGATCATCGGTGGAAAAGACACACGAAGAAAGATTTACTTTGGGCATGACACAAATCTGAGCTACAATAACCTTCCTTATTTGTTCAATAACCCAACCTCCTAATAAGTCATTTGATTTGGCTATCTTGCACTTATATTGCAAGAGTGGTCATCATCTTGACACACAATTTGAGAGGCAAATAAAGCTCTTGTTGCATCTGATATTTCAATCTGATAGACAACTCAATGTTTTCCACAATCAAAGTATCTTACAAGCTCTTTGAGTACCAAGAGATCAACCTCTCCAAAGCACTAACTCACAAGCAAAGTTCAAAACCAAGATGGTCTTTTCCTTGGATCCTTGAGCCTTCAAAATAGTTACATGTTTTTCCATGCAATGTGCCCTATCGAGAATATGTTTTGAAAAATATCTTCGTGCACAATCACTCGTACAATTTGCAAATTACAATCCATGCTATGCAATCAATCGAGCCATGCTCCACACAAAAAATTATGAATGCATTGAAGAATTTGTACCTAGCCTAACTACATGTGCTCGTGCGTCATGCAAATGAAAACACAAAAGATACACACAACGGAAAATAAACTCATAATGACGCTGACTAAAGAGTTCAAAATCCTAGCAAAAAATTCTGCCCTCACATTCGCAGTGGTGGACACACAACGTCACGACATCGTGATGCCTCCAAGCTTTCTACTAATGATAAAGCTAAGTTGCTCAAGGTTATAGACACATTGTAAATTGACGAGGGAGATATGGCTAGAGTTGGGATTAAATGTATAATTGAATGACCATTATGAAGTAGGTGTCTCTAGAGGTTCAAATGCGGACTTTGAGTCCCAATGAGTCTTCTTCTATGCAAGAGCATGTCAATAAGCTTCGACAATTGCAAATATAGGTCCAAAACACAAGGTGATTACCACAAAGAGCATGGCAATAACTCTTCTTTCACAATTACCACCCTTATTCAATGCATTCTATTCTATCTTGATTGCTCCAAGGAGGATAGAAGCCCTTAAGTGGAAGGAGTTGTTTCCGATGGTCATGGCAATAACTCTTCTTTCACAATTACCACCCTCATTCAATGCATTATGTTCTGCCTTGATTGCTCCAAGGAAAACACAAGCCCTTAAGAGGAAGGAGTTGTTTCCAATGGTCTTGGACCAAGAGGAATAACTCAAAGGTCAAAACACTTCCACGTTAGAAACATTGACAAGTCAATCTTCTCAACGAAAGGGGAAGAATCAAAAGAAGAAGAAGAAGAAGGACGAAAAGACCAAGCAAGATAAAGCCAAGGAGTCTACTTGTCACATTTGTAGCAAGACAAGTCATTGGAAGAAGCATTGCCCTTAGTTGCTTCTTTATCGGCCGCCTTGGTCTATCTAGAGATGATTGAGTATGCTCCTCCAATGGTCACTAATATAGCGATGTTGGCCCCCCCAATCTTGTGAGCACATTGTGGATAGTGGCACTATCGACCACAAGACTCCTTCCTCACATGGTGGATAGTGACACTATCAACCACATGACTCCTTTCTCACATGGTATTGCTCACATGCGTTCAATACATGGGCAAATTCTCACCAATGATAGCTCTTCAATCCCGATCAAGGCAAATGTGATATGCAATGGATTTCTAATGGGCAAGATAGTGTCCACATATCAAAGATTCTCTATATGCCAAGTTTAGAGTATCATCTACTTCCAATGAGCAAAATTTGTGCTCTTGGTCTTACAATCAAGTTTGATAAGGACTCTTTCTCAGTTCTTGATAAAGCTTCTTGACAGGTTCTTTATTCAAGTCATGAAGAGAATGGAGTCTACAAGATTCTGACTTCATCCATCTTTTCTTCTCTTCTTCTTTCTTCACAAACTCAATTGAGCTATGGCAAACTTAGTTAGACCATAGCGGACTCCATTAGGCCAACCTCAGCCGCGAGTATCTTCAAAACACAGCTCGTGGTCATCTTGTGCATGGATTGCTAAAGATTGGGTGAGCCACCCGCCATATGTATCTTACATTTGTGGCAAGCAACATAGAGATATTATTTCCAACAAGGCTTCATGTAGGGCTAAGAAGCCCTTCAAGCTTGTTGCGACATGGACCAATGATGAGAACAAGGTCCCTTAAGGGGAGTTTATCCTTTATGCTAATTGTTGATGCTTTTAGCATGATGACTTGGGCGTATTTCCTAAGGCTGAAGTCAAAAGCATTCTCACACTTTTAAGGGTTGGTTGATTTCCAAGTAGAACAAGTCTAGTGAGAAACTCAAGGCCTTGCATTTCGACAAGAAAGAGGAGTTTATCTCCCATGAGCTAGCTCAATTTAGTGCAAATGGTGGCATACACAAGTTTACCAACATGGACACACCTCAAGAAAATGGCATATTGAAAAAGAAGAATCACAATGTGATCACTATGGCGTGGACTATGATGAAGCATCAACAAACACCTCATTGTCTATGGGCCAAAGCAATAACCATTGCTACAATCAATCCCCTACATTGGCCATGGTTTGTATGACACATTTTGAGGCTTATTTTGATCAAAAGCCATATATGTCTCATTTCAAGATGTTCGAGTGTGATCCTTAATACTTATGTTCACATCCCAAAGAAAAAGAGGGATAAGTTTGAGCCAGCTTCCAAAAGACAGATATTCATACGTTGTAGCTAAAAGCCCTAGGGATAAAAGATTTATGATTTCATTTCACAAGAGGTGTTCGGTTCGTGGAGTTTCCAACCGCAAAGGGGGTGTTGAGCACCCCATCCTTGGAGATCTAGGTAACAATTAAGCACCTGATCTAGTGCCTTTGGAGCCTCTACCTATACTGACTCCAACATTAGTGAAGAAGGAGATTACTATACCACTGAATTTACCGATTGAGCTAGCACCAATGGATATTCCAAAGACTTTGACAAGAGCAAAGCAATGAGAGAAGTAACAACCTCCTCATTGGGTAATACTCTCTGTGATTCAAGGATTAAGGAGGTCCCTGAAAAGTGGCAAGATGGCTTGTGACAATCTCAAAGGAACCATGCACACTCCACCAAGCTTGTTTATACTGGTTGTAACCAGCCTTCCTTCCGTGAATGGAAGATAAGTCCTTGACTACAACTTAATTACAGCAACAAACAATTAATGCAAATCTGAAAATACAAATTTATCTATTGGTCTTGGACAATGCACACTCAATTGGCCCCAAAATTAGCGCCCCTTTCAATATTTCTTTAGCTTTATTGAAGAAGAAGTTGACTTACAATGGGATTCTCCCAATCCCCTTCGCAATCTAAATTCCCCTTGATGTCCAAAGCGACCAACAAGTTTTCAATCTGATTTGCCCCTTGATTCAAGCACCTAATTGGCCTTCACCCACTTCATAGACGATGAAGCCCCAAATTCAATGATTGACTAGTTTTCCACTTGAATTTAACTGAAATTCACCATCAACCCTGTTGAATCCAAGTCTTGGAGCTTCCAATTTTTGGCACGCTTCCTGAGGCTATTGCTAAACTCTAATTTTTGCTGCAAATTAGGGTTTACAGCAAAGAAATCTGAAATTTCTCAACCTTTAGTGATCTCAATGCTATAATCTTTGAAGCAAGGTTGTAAAAAGGTTAGGAGATGATAGAGAATATTGAGGAGAGAGAAAATTCAATCTTTCTTCACAAACAACTGAAGAAAATCTGTCAGTTACTGCTGATGCTCTATCTCAAATTCTTGTAGATGCAAAGAACTGAAAAAAATCAATCATTTACTGCTGCTACCCTGTCTCAACAACGTATAGATGTTGGCACATACTGTTGATTGGTCTTCCTTTGCCCTTGGCTGCCTCAAATATCCTCCAATGGTTGCAAATCAGCCTAGTAACATCTCCTCCCTCTCTTTTGCAAGCTGAATACACTAAAAATGCTTCTCTCCAACCTCTAAAGACGTTTTTCAATCTTGCATGGGCATTTTTTACAAGTGGCAACCTTCCCAAATGGTTTTTTCAACATTTGCTATGATTAAATATTAATTTTCAATCTTTAAATACTAAAAATTAATCTAATAATTATTTCGATGCCCTAAAAAATAATCTGACTAGTCAATAATTAAATTGACTAAGAAACTTTCATTCCCGAGTGTCTTGTGCCATCTTTGACCATCAAATTGGCATTAGGTACCATTAAACGCCACTTCTTTAGTGTCACGAACCTACAAATATGGCCAAATGAATGACCTAGGCCAATAACTAACACCAGTACTACCAAGTACCAGTACAACATAACTTATAACAACTTTTGCCTTTGGCATCCCGTGTTTTTCTCAAGTCTCAAGCTCGTAATTTTACTCTTACTCTCATTGCACCTCACATGTGCAACATTTACTTAATCATGTGATTAAAAATTAATCCACACGTTAAGTGAGGTTTCAAAAATACATGTCCTCATGACACAAGCTATTATATGATGGCTTGTGCCATGCAAGATAGAGAGCCCACCTTCGAGAAGGAGGCTTTATAATCACAACATCAAGCCTATGGAGCAAGAGTTGGACACAATTGAGTGGAATGGCACTTGGGATCCTGTACCTCGACCTGCTCATAAGCAGATGATTGGAGTCAAATGGATCTTTAAGACCAAGTACCATAGTGATGGAACTTTGAATAAGTAGAAGGTGCAACTCGTGCGAAGGGCTTTACACAATGGCCAAGGGTGGATTTCCGTAAAACCTTTGCACCTACAATTAGATGGCTACCATTAAAGCTATTCTTGTCTTAGCCAACCATTAAACATGGTCAGTTTATCAACTTGATATGAAGCTTGCTTTCCTTAATGAATATTTGAAAAAGGAGATCTATGTTGAGCAACCTCCTAGCTTTTTCTCATGCAATGGCACGATATACAAGTTAAAGAAGGCCCTTTACAACCTCAAAACAAGCTCCACGTGCTTGGAACGAGAAGATCAACTTGTTTCTCCGAGAGCAACTAGAATATCGACAGTTGGCTTTCAATTCTTAGCTATATGTCCACACTTCAACTAGAGGACATGGGCCATTCATGCTTTACGTGGATGATCTCAACGCATAACCATGCCCAGAAGATCAAGCAAACAAAGGGAACACTATAAGAGGTGTTACTCTATATGGTAGAAAGAAGGGGACACTATAAGAAGGGTTGTCTTACATATGGTAGAAGAGGTTCGACACATAACCCTATGTTTCACGCTAGGTCAAAGCACATTGAGATACAATACCATTTGATTTGGAAAAAGATCTTGAATGAGAGCATTGATATGGCATATTGCAAGCCTAAAAACAATTCGACAAATTTGTTCACAAAGGCACTTCCTCCAATCGTTCTTCAATAACACTCCGAATCTTTGAGATTTACGACCCATCCAAGATCTAAGATGGGGTGTTAGAGATTTAGTCATCCCCTAGATTAGCATTATCAAGCTACAATGATACATTTAGTTCTCTCAAGCATAGTTACGCATTTCCTGTCGATTTGGGCATTTTTCAACAATTACCTTATTCCAAACAAGTCAAACAATCTGTGGGCAATCAATGATGTCATGTGGCACATCTAGGGCAGATTGTGGATTTTTTGCATTAATTATGTGCAATTAGCCATTTTCGACAAATTGGTTGGCCAGATTTAGTTGGCCAATTTGGTCTTTTTTTTTTCCTATTTTTTGCTATTTATATTCAGCCCCCAACCAACCCATATTCACTTATCTATTTCAAGTATAGAGAGAATGAGATATTGAATCGAGGAGATACTTTGACACCCTATTTGTACATCTGTCTTCTTCATTTCAGCATTCATTCATTGCAAATTCTTGTATCCTACTATCTCTTTTCTCTCTCCTTCTCTTGTGTCCATTGTAACATCTTCACCCTATATTTGTACCTTGAGAGAGGATTCTTGAGTGTTGACTCAATCATATTGCAAAACTCTGTGCATTGTTCAACCTATTTTTGATGTTGACATGTATGGAATCTCACCTCATCTAGCTTGACTTTTCCTTAAGACAGTTGAACTTGCAAGCTGATTGTTGGATCATAAAGGACCTCTTGGTAATTCGAAGTATCTCTCATTTTTTCTACTTCGTTTCACTACTTTCACTTAGCAAATCATCTTTTCATTATGGACTTCTATTTGATGGTTTCATGTATCATTTATCATGGCCTTACCTTGTCTTTAGAGGACTTCTTTAAGAGCCAAGATTTTTTACAAGGCAATGTATTCTTCCACTACAAGTATGTTTCCTCATGAGTCATACTTGACCACAACCTCAACTCTATAGATCTCTTTTGCCAATCTATCTACATTTGAATGAAACTAGCCATGCTAAGAGAGAACAGAATGACCCTCTTTGAAGAGATCACTATCACTTATCCGACTGCATGATCCTCACCAAGGAAGCAAGGTAGCTAATCACCAACCATACCAAGGTAACCACGAAATATTTCACCCTTGAAATGTTGTGCTTAAATGTGAAACAGTTCAACCTTGGGTAGGTCCCAAGTGAAACACCACATGAGATGGCAAAATAACACATCCAAAAGACTTATATTCAATAAGTTTTCAATAGAATTTTACATTTTTCCCTTGGGAGTGAAACGGATGGGTGAGATGTATGCATAGTGAAACGTTTTATTAGTGAAATGCAATTCACATTTCATGCTTGGTGAAATGCATTTCATGGTTACCATACCTTTGCCATCAAAGGGCATGTCTTTGCATGTCCAACTCTTGGACAACTTACTATGGGTCATGTTCTTCCTTAGTCTCCCTTATAGCAACTTTGATTCACCTCTTACAAATTCCTTAACTAGAGGAGATGCTTTTGCCTTGTAACAATGAAGTGAAACTCCTCAGGTGTCCCCAAGCCAAATAGGGATAATTGACAAAGTGGTAGTGGCATATTCGTGCTTCACCAGTCTATGATGTGGCAAACCAATGTCTATGGCTTTCTACATACATCACTTATTGGCTATTATGAAACCCTACAAGTTGATTTGACTCTAGGTCCATGATGGATCTGTGATAGAGTGGATTTACTCATGTCTTGTATCCACAAGGGGATACGCTTTGGCAAGACATCTAAAGGAGACAAATCCATGGTACTTGTTGAGATTCTACATAGTTGTGTGTGACAAACATAGAAATTACATTGTTACTCTATGATAAAAGCTTGGAGTATGATCAATGACCACTTGTGAAAGTGCAGAGTAACATAAACATCGAGAGAAGAGAGAGATAGCAAGAGAAAAGAGAGTGAAGTGATAACTTGTACTAAATCTAAATGGAAGACCAAACACAATAGCATACTAATCAATCCTTGAACATAGCCCAAGGCATCAACGAGGGCAGTGGATCGGGTTGATAGTGATGGTTGCATTGCAGATGGAAGAATGCTAGAGACAAAGTGTGCTTGGCTTGCAAACAAAAAAGATGATTTGCTAAGCATAGGGGACTTGGCTATAAAATCAACCAACAAAAAACTCACCAACCAACTAGACAATAACCAATAAATGTTAGCAAGAATATCAAGATAAGCCAACACCATTTTAGCATGGAAAATCATGTTGACCAACCACTAAAAAAGAAATGCATGTGACTTGTACTAGTGTAAGCACGCCCTAAATACATTGAAAAGAAATACACACACATAGAATGGGCTAAAACTATCATAGCTCCTCTATCTCTATCAGACTCTAACAGAGCTCACAACTAAGAGATGACAAACTAACCTAATACAAGTTAACACAACTTGAAACTTCTTTTGAGACACATCCAACATTGGTATATAGTGCTACAGTATCCATGGTGAACCTATCATTAAAATGTCGAATCAAGAGCATAGCTATGAAGGTTGAAAGAAAAAGAGTAAGCTCATGAGGTAACAGACTTCAATACCAAATGTCACACAAGTGAATTAGGTTTCAAGATGCAAGCTTTGACTCATAAATGCAATCTTATGTGTTGATAATGACAAAGACACTTTGCTGAAAGTACAAAAGCACTGACATTGCATTCAAAATAAAAACAAGTACGATGCTTTATAGAAATAGACTAAGCTACACTTTCCACCACTATGCATATGGGATTCTATATCCTAAGCCCACACCGCTTCATACAAAGAGGCTAAGCTAGGTGTGATTGCCAATATCTCAACATCCCTCTTCAATCACAACCAAAAAAGTACAAAGTGTGTAGAGGCTTTAGTAAGCAACCACCTACAAAGTGTGGGCACACCACAAACATGGTGAACATCAAAGGTTATTGCAAAAAAGGCTAAGTGTGGGTACCAAAGACGTGGTAGATATCTAGAGGCTGTAACAAGGGCCTCACAAAGTGTATAGAGACTGTAGTACAAGGTTATATAAGTAGTTTACAAGCTTATGTCAGAAGCATAAGAGCTAGGCAATACAAGGATAAAAAAGTCTCTCAAAATAGAAGGAATGATAAGGCTTGTCTTTCTCTTGTTGGTCATCTTCTTCTTCTTTTGCTCCATGGTCTGATTCTCTTCATCTTTAACAGCGACTAGATAGGCCTTTTGGAACCTCTTCCTGGCATGACAGAATTTTGCCATGTGCCCGATTCTTTTGCCAAAGTCACATACTAGTTGATCTTTCTTACCCTTGTACCTAGTACCTACATATAACATTTATTCATCTTTAAAGGTGCTTGGTTCTTCTTTGGATTTTACCTTCTTTTCTTCTTCTAACAAGGAGACCTTAATGTCAACCAATTTAGAACTAAGCATGTTAATCAATGTAATTGATACATTATTATAGTCAAGAGACAAGCTTTTTAACAACATCCAATACAAATATCTTCATCCATCTTAAGATCAATTCTTGCAAGCTAAGTTAAGAGACTTTCCATGTAATTTAAATGAGTTACAAGAGATGTGTTTGATTTCATATCTAGCTTGAAAATTTCAATCAATAATCCATACTTAAATGACTTTGATTGTGCACCAAACAAAGTATATAATCTCTTTCATGTATCATTAGAGATTTCACAAGTATCCACATGGTGGATGTAGTTGTCATCCAATTTCAACTTAATGATGGCATGTGCTTTGTAATCATTCTTTTGCCAAGTAGTTGCAAGATTCACGTCCCGAGACTTCTTCTCTTTGCCATTTGTAATGACTTAAAGATCCTTTTTCATCAAGATGAGATTGATACAGGTTTGCCAAGTGTGAAACCCGAACCATTTGAACAGAACAATTGGAGAGTCTTTGCCTATGCTGGAGTAGCAAATCAACACCAAAACTGTCATATTTGAGCAACAGAAGATTTAATTGTCAAGAGACACAAGAAATGTAGTGTCAAATAACACTTGATAAGTATCAATAGATACTATGCTTTCAAACACTTGAGTTTGATGCTTTGATGCTTGGATTTCTCCCCTTCTTGTTGATTTGATGAAAAATGCTTGTTGGAAACTTCAATTCTCAATGGATCAAAGTTGCAAAGATTTGGTTTGAGTGGCAAGAGAGAAAAAATAAAGTAGAAGAGAAGCTTGAAGTTGAAATGGCTATGGCACATTAGGGTTTGCAAGACAAGGTCCTAGTTTTTCTCTCTGTTTGTGGCTGTCTTTGACCAATCATCTCTTCTACTGATACCCAAGATCTTCAAGTACCACCTAGATCCGGACCTCGGAGGTTCAACCGCGACTTGGTGACAAGGCCTTCGTATTCCTTCCAGCATGGATGCACGAAGCTAGTGGCTTCTCTCCCGAGGTTGAGTTTCGGATTCTCCAATTCACTCTGTCTATTGTTATTTACTGCAGGTTCCCTTTCCGGTGGAAATCTTGGATCTTAGGGATCCTCTACATCTTCTTCCTTCTCTTCTCGTCTTGCCTTGGTCACTTAGTTAGCATGGAGCCACCTCTCGAAATTAAGTATAGACATATCCTTATGGTTCTGGGCACCACACAAAGTTTGACATTCCTCCCATACATTGCATGTTTTCATCATCTTTGTACTAGGACGCTTGGGCAAGTGGACAATTTTCCCACAAGGGACATTGTCCAAGTGGCACCTGTTGCATGAGCATTCTTCAACATGTAGCCTTGCATCTCCACCTCACTCTTCTCTTGTTTCCCTTTTTCGACCTGAGAGGGGGTGTTGAGAAACCCTTCACCTGCAATTTACGCTTTTGTGTTTTTGTGTTTTACATTTAGGGTTTATGTTTAGGGTTTGCAACCCCAAAAAGAAGCATCATCCTAGATTAACTATGCCTATTTATAGACCACTCTCTCATTCATTCCTAGCGGCTGATTCATTCAGTCCATCACCTCTTCTCTCTAGCCTCTCCACTACCCTTACACCCCTTCAGGACATTACAATTGGTTCCTAGCTGTCTTCATCATCTTTCTTGTACTACGGCACCCTTATTCCCTTGTATCACATTCACTCCATGATTCAGAACTTCATCATTCCATTTATCAAAGTTTCTTCTCCTTTCTCTTCTCCTCTCCATGTTTGCCGAGTTCACTCCATGTTCCTCTCCGCAAACCCTATTGTCTCGCTGGTACGTCACCATGCTCAACTACGCTCTAATACCACGTTAAAATATCAAATCTAGAGCATGGCTATGGAGACTGGAAGAGAAAAAGTAAGCTCATGAGGTAACAAACATCAAGACCAAATGTCACACAAGTAAATAAAGTTCTAATATGAAAGCTTGGACTCATAAACACAATCTTGTGTGTTAACAATAACACAGACACTTTGCTGGAAGTACAAAAGTACTATGACATTGCATTTTAAATGAGAACAAGTACAATGCTTTATAAGAATAGACTAGGTTGCACTTTCCACCACTGTGTATGGGATTCTGTATCCTAAGCCCACACTACTACATACAAAAAGGCTAAGTTGGGTATGATTACCAATATCTCAACACCTGTCATGATCATATGTACTACTATGCAACGAGTTTTTTAGTGCCTATTGTGGTATATCATGTGGGACATGGTGGACATTCAAAGGATCTTTGATGGCTGATTTCAAGCTCTACATCATACATATCATTGTACTAACGACCCATGATTTGAGAAAGGGTGTTAGCATAGTACATATCACGTGTGTGAGAATTTTAATTAGCTTGTATTTTGGTATAGCCACTTTATGGGTGGCCTAGTGGCACTTTGTAGAGAGTTAAGCATCCCATTCTCTCACACTATATATATATTTCTCTCCTCTCGTTCTTTTGTTAGGTCACACTACTAGAGAGAAAGAGAAAAGAGAGGAGCACATAAAAGCCATGTGCTTTCACAATTGGTACACTTTGTATCTCTGATTTACGATATGGATAACATTAACGATTACCCGTCATTGAGATCTCATGTTCATTGTTTTCACTAGTGCAATATGACAATACAATAGGGAAAGAGACAATGCACAATTCATGACATAAAAGAAAGACAAGTACATGAACAAGAGTCCACTATGAAAATCAAAGAGTACAATGATCAAGCGCCAACTCAGACTCTCTACAAGTTTCCTCTATCCACACAAAGAACCTACGAGAGCAAGGCAAATGAGTGACACGCATCTTATAGGCAAAAATGTGAGACAACTTATGAGTAGTAGATCAACCAAGACTCAAATAAAGCTACTCGTGAATCAAGGTTTTGGGTGCCCATTAACTTGTATATATTGAGAAACCTTGGCAAAGGATCCTCTATTGGATCTTACCAATCAATGGTGAGTCCTCATGGACAAGAGAAAGTACATACCAATAAGCAAAGCAACTATGCCCAAACAAGCATGCAAACACATTGTGCACCAAGAATAACACTCCAAATATATAAGCTAATGGCCATATAATCATGTCCCAATGAATTACCACAAAGATGGCAAGCCTAGGAGTGTTCTGTCCATGCAAGCCAAGTTCCAATTACAAAGCTATAATGAGCCACTAACCAAAAGAGTCACGTACAAGGATCCATAGCTATCCTAGGATAAGGTAGTCAAGTATGATCCATCTAATCCATCTAGTTCACAGACTTAGTATGGTATCAAATGTACACAATAAAATCTTGAATAAAATAGAGTGCTTTGTATGGTCATTAAAAATTTCATAAGAAATTAAAGGTTGATCTAGTAAATATTACTTGCTTCAACATAAGAATTATGACCCAAGAAATAGTGTCAAGAGGGAGCCATCATCTACTCGATAATAACTTTGACCTTCTTGCTTCAGCAATGGACAAGATGAGAGACGAGACTAAATGTAAATACCTTAACCCAATGAGTACTATAAAAGATAGGGTGGTAACTTGTAAGAGAGAGGTAGGGGAAAACACAAGAGGAAGGTGGTAAGAGAGAGGTAGGGGAAGAGAAGGTGGTAAGAGAGAGGTGGGGAGAGAGGAAGTGATAAGAGAGGTAGCAGAGGAAGTGGAGAAAGAGGTGGCAAAAGAAAGGTAGAGGAAGAGGAAGAGAATGAGGAATGAATATGGTAAGGGAGGCAAAGCAAGAGGAGTTGGTTAAGGGAGGTAGAGGTATGCTAGAGGTATGCGCAAAGGAAGAGGAAGATTTTCAATCCATCTTTTTTTTCTTCAAATTGGCAAGGTTTTTTTTTTTGGGGTCCAATCCAGACCAAACTGATCAGATGGATCCAACTTCCGTCCTTGGACAGATCCTAGGGTCAGCATCAAAAGTGTCATAAAGTCAGCAAAAAGATGCACCCTCAGCCATTGGGATAATGTTGTAAGGGCATGAGGCTTGAGCTCATTAAAAGCCAAACGCTAGGTGATTCAAGCTAGTGTCTTGAGTAGACTGGAACCATCTCCCAAGATCCCACCTCAAGGAACCAGCTTGAATATCTTATTAGAGGATGCTCAGTTTTACTCTTATAATGCAAATGTGTAGACATGTGTAGACACACGAGGAATAGATTGATCTTGCTTGCTCTTTCCATTATATTCGTGTCAACATAGTTTTCCCCCACAAATATGCAGATATGGGCACTGCACTATTGAAATAGTACAATTGGCTGCCTCTAGCTACAAGGCACATTAATTTGAAGCATAGTTTTGAAATAGCTAATTGCTGCATGTTTGTGGGGATTCCTGGCTGTTCGGAGGGCTCATTTCAGTTCTGAAGGCTCCCAACTTAATGTGTAGGCCACAAAGCTGTAAACATGTTTAATCAAAGTGTCCCTTTTATCAATACATTTTGTGAATCACAAATTAAATTTAACACACACATTGAAAAACTGCATGTCAAATTCTAAAAATGATCAAATTCTAAACATTCTTCACAATTTAGCCCAACAAGAAGAACCCTAGGAGACAAGACCCAAGGCCCACAACTAGACTATTAATTGTCAATGTGAAACTCCACACAACAGCATGAGGTTGATTTTTACTAATCATACCATCCCAAAACCTGTTTCACTAATCACATTTCAACAATAAATAGTCCCAGCTCTCACCAGGTTGAGACCAAAAATCTGTTTCACCAATCACATTTCAGCACAGAACAGTATAGGTTCTCACCAGGGTGGAAGCATAATTACAGTTCAGCTAGGATTCCTCAAAAAATTCCACACAAAACTAATTACACGCATACTAAGACAAAACCAACAGACAACACAGAATCAATTGTGACCAGAGGCAAAAGGAATGCAGCAGTCTCCTTCACACATGCAGCCAAAAGTATACTCTATCCCAATTTAAACATGCCACCCTGAAGACATGCATTGATGCTGACCTCTTAGGTGCACCAGTTTTGCCAGCTGCATTTGGATTTTGACCAGGAAGAGAATAAAGGAAACCAGAACTCAACAATTTGTCATCCAAACATTCCAAGGCCTTGCAGTGCTGCTCCCAGTTGCTGAATGGCAATCTGTTGTCCTTCTTACCATATCTATCAGAGGCACAGCTCCCGTGTATAAAAGCTTTGATACATTTATCCAATAACGTTTTAAGCAGGATATATACAAGCATTTAAACAGATTGATTTTTCGGCAGTTGGAAAAATAATAGCCATCGTAGTTAACATCATCCCTACCTCTGAAAGCTGCTCTTACTCATGGGTCACCATAGCCTTTGCAGGTTGTCATCAATTGACAAGGAGGGCAAGTAATCTGTTGACTTTGCAAAGGTTCATGCAGCTATTGAGAAGCTTGCCAAAGCTCGAAGCTCAAATATTCTCCATAATTTGAGTTACAAAAGCATGTATGAGCAGCTCTGACCTGGAACAAAATTGTGTGGCATTAAATTGTTTGTCATGAGCACAAGCAACGTATGGAATAGCCTTGTCTAAACATACAGCACATCCACCCTTTGCAAAATAGTGACATAAAACAGAGGTCGCTGTATGATGATAAGGAGAAAACACCCTAAATTCCTTATCATCTCCTAAAACTACTGATTCCGCTGTATACGCACATCGAAACTACAAAATTCTCAAATATCTAAACAGCCATGGGGAGCCAGCATAGCCATTTTATTGGAGAACAGTTCCTGTTCAAATCAATGACACATCTTGCGGTTCAGCCTGAGACTACTTCCAAATGACAGTCGTTTGTTGCTACTGAAAGGATACACACTTCAGCTTTTGTGAATCAAGGCATGCATTGAGAGTTTTACTCATCCCGGAGTCCCAATGCTATTTAGCTCAAGGACACTCCAAGTCCAGATTGTGGGAATGGTAATGCAGGGATTTGAATGAGAAGCCAGTGTCTTCGCATCTGCCTGAGCCCGCGATCAACAATTTACGTGCCTTTTTTCCAAGAGTGGCACAGCCCTCCCATGACAAAGATAGAAATGCAGGCTTTCTTATTCGAATCGCAATTTCGAAGTACCCCTGCGGTGTGCGATGAAAGTTATGCATGCATACGCCGCCGAAATGCTAGAAGGAACATTGAGAAAAACCTGGTGAGGAGCAGCTATGAACAACCGGAAAAGCAGCAGACAGCTGCTGCAACGATGCGGGAAACCCTAGCAACAATCCTTGGGGAGAAGAGTGGCGGCACCCGAGGGGTTGGAGCAGTCAGAGTGCTTGCAGCAAATGCAGGGAGGAAAAATGACAGGGATCTATGCAGCCTCGAGGAATGTACGCAGCAAACCCTCTGTTGAATCTGTGTTTTCCATTTTCTTCTGTGTTTCCTGGTCTCGGTTTATGGGCCTGAAGCATGGACGAGCAGGCGAGAGTAGAAAGCTTCGCAAACGCAGACACGGAGAGAGAGAGAGAGAGAGAGAGAGGCGGGAAATGGGAAAATTTCGGAAAACTAGCTTACACCACTATTTTACCTGTACCGTTTTGACCTTTTTTATATTCTATTTTCTCCTTGCTTTTCACTACACCAAAGCTACTTTAAAGAGTCCAATGATAATGGCGGGTTAACCTTATATGCCAAGAATGAATGACCATATAATATATCCCTTTATAAACTTCGCCTAACCTTGGGAAGTTAAATCCTCAAAAGAAATTTTTCAAAAGTTTTCTAGAGCATGCAAAAGTTCATAGACCCAACACTCAAAGTAAATGTCAAGAGCTCACTCTATTGATCTTGCACGAGGCTAGGAGGACTGGAGAAGGCACCACATGTGAACTAAATGCCCTTTAAGGGCATTAATAGCATTTACTCTCACGATTGCCAACATTGCCACGTGGCTTTACCCTCTCACCTCCCATGCATTTTGTCAAACATGGCAAACAAGCAGTTGATTCTAATGACCAAGCTCAACCATCACAAAAGGTAGGAAAGAGTGTAGACACCATGGAGCTCGACTATCTTGTGGCAACAAATAACAAAGGCGTTGACATGCAAGCCATTGAGAAGGAGATCAAAGGGGAGCTTAGCAGTTCTTAGAGAATAAGAGGGCATAGATTCAAGAGCATAAGAAAGTGCTTAAGCATCAGTTACCTTCTCACTCCAATGCCTCAAACAGATGTATGTAGATTTCTTGGCTCTACTGGAATCCTCTTCTTCTTTATTAGGAGGATACCCTCCAAGGAGGAGTTAGGGGTAAGGGTGGAACCTTGATTTGTGCCAAGGAGAACCTCAAACCCTAGGTCATTAAAAGGGACAAGGGGGATGCTTCCTAATAGTCTCTCTACAATTGGGAACATAGGAAATTATAATCATCTCCATTTATGCTTAAAATATCTTAGCTAGCAAGGTTGCCAAATGGAAGGAGTTGGATGAAGCTATGCAAGGAAACATGAGCCTTTCTATTTGGTGACCTCAACATGACAACATGGGAAGGCAACAAATTGCATGCCTCAACCACCATGATAGCAAAGGAGAAATTTGCATGGGAAAAATTGTGTAGGAAATATAATCTAGTGGATTTGTCTCACATGGCAAAGAACCCCTTATAGGGTGCCTACACATGGCACAACTAGCAAAGGAATGTTATATGGAGGGCCGTAAGACCATTGTCATATGGCTACACATTTAATGAAGGAAAAGTAATGGAATGACATCTATACAAGCATTTTAGATATATGCTTATGGGAGATTTAATCAGGATGTGAATAGGTTTTTCCATATTTAGAACTGTTCTACAAATCTAGTTTAAGTCTTCATTACTAAGTTCTACAAACTCAATGACAACTTTGGTTGGATTAAAATACATGCAAGGACTTATCTTGAGTGCTACAAGTCATCCAAGCCCAAAAATATTAAAAAGTGACATGCTTTACAAAAAGTGGTGTTTTCAAGTACTTTGAGAGGATTTTTAGAAGTCTTCCCTCATGGGCTTGTAGATCAAGTTGATTCCAATCCTTTTGAGTGCCTAGACAACTCTATTTAGAGTTTGTATGACAAGGTTATGGCCAAAACAAGTCGTTGCCATGCTTAAGACCTACACAAAAATAAAAACAAGGAAAAGCAAAAAGCAAGGCATAGAAAGCAAAAGCCTATGTTTTTAGCATGGAAAGCAATGCAATGAACTTCTTTATAAGATACATAGATTGATATATGAAGGTCTGCGTGATCAAGAGAGCTATCTTATGCAAATATCCTATGCAATGAACTTCTCTATAAGATACATAGATTGATATATGAAGGTCTGGGCAATCAAGAGAGCTATCTTATGCAAATATCATGTGGATTAAATTGATTCTACGACTTGATGGGTGCCTTTTGCCCAAAAAGGCTTATCTAGGAGTACCCAACTTCAACTAGATTTGCACTTGGAATTATCTACTATTGTAGGTGAGATTCAAAAGAGATTTATTGCTATAAACAAGTGTTTGTGATAGGGTTTTGACAAAGAGAGTGGGCTAAAGTATATCTAGATAGTCCATAGTGCATTTTGGGTTATTTTGGTCAGTATATGAAGCATAGTTTTCAAATTGCATAGAGTGGTCAAGCAATCATCTTGTCAGAATTTTGTCTGAGCCATCACCTTAGACACAAAGTTTGTAATCCAAAAGAGTGGTTACAATATACAAAAATTTTCAAATAATAATAGGTTGTGTGTTTTGGGTTCTTTTGATTCTATCGTCTAACTTGTCTATCTCTTGAACCCTAGTTGTTTACGGCTTGATAATTTTCCTCCCCCAACACTGTATATATGCTAATTAGGGCACATGGTGGATTGACCCCACAACTCAAGATGAGATTGATAATTGAGATGTGTGTCTTAAATCACACTCCACCAAAGGTGATCTACTGAATCATGACTACCTCTCCAAGTAATGAGGGTCCACCACCCTTTACACTAAACGTATCGTTTCTCAAGGATCATGACTAATTACGGCAAGCCAAGGAGCAATAGAGAAAGGTGCAAGTGTGTCACCTTGACCCTTTTAGCCTGCATTAACTTTGTAGTACACGTTTCTAAAAGTTATGATAGACATAGAGCTAAAACTCTAAAGCATCACATGGACTCTTGCTATTGCCTTGTAGCCTAATGATCTTATTCTTGTGTGGCTCATTCAAGATGCTAAAGGTTTCATTAAGGCTGATGCCAGGAGGCATATTTCACGGTGGATTCCGTGAGGTTTTACGATGGATTCCGTAAACTTTGTTGACCGGGGCTCATACACAAAGTGGATTCTTTGTGCGAGAAGTTGATGGGGACGCCTATCCTTTTCGGGCATTTCATTAATTTAGTGTGTACATGGGTGATTCCGCAAAATACATATTAAATTAATAAATGTTTATGAGTTTAGAGTGCGCACTCGTGATAAATTAAGGTTAGGATTGATTTCTAATTAATTGATTTATTTATGTAGTAGAAGACTGCTACGTATTCACTTTTGTCAGTTTAATTATATTATTTTACTAACGATTGTGAATGCTTTAGTTGATGTGTAGAGACAGCAACAGTAGCGGAGGAAAGCATTGGAGGATAGCGTGTATTCGAGTTATTACTTATATTTTGATGGACGCATACCTTAGGCATGGCGCCTATATTTTGTTGCGTCTATTTATTAAGGTGTTGGATATTTATTTATTATTTTGTATGCACATGGGCGCACGATTATGATATTTGTATTTGGACATTGTATTGGGTATGCCTGACTCTTTGGGCGCCCGCCCATTAGCTTTATTTCTATTTTGTACTAAAGCAAACTCAAAAGCCAAAAGTGTGCTATTTTGTAATTTGGGCTATTATTTGAGCTTGAAGATGATTAACACATAAAATACATGCTTTGTGGAGCGCTCGCACAAGGCATAGGGGGAGATTGCACCCAATTGGTCTCTTGTTCATGTCGTGCATGCTTTCTACCTTGAGTTTTGTGCAAAAAGTAGAGTTCTTTTGTTCTTGGGGACCTTCAGGTGCTCACTATGCGAGCATACAGCATCCGATCTATGCACCAGTGGTATCAAAGCGAAGCTGAGATCGAGAGCTTCCAATCGCTACCCATCTTACGCGAAGGCGGAGCTCCTGGAACGATCAAGCTCTACAGTCAGTTTCATCACGAACGGTCAATACGGGTGGATTCCTGGCGGTCAAGAACATTTGTCTACAGCCTCTAATCGTGAAGGACCGGGCTTGAGGAAGTGGAGAACCACTCCTACATCTCTTCTATTAAGACGTTTTTATACAGTGACAGGAAGCTTATCTCCATAGCTCAAAAAGTCATTAATCTTTAAAATAAAGCTTAGCAAAAGCTTGATAAGAAGCTTAGGAGCTTCAAGCGTGAATTTCGGCGACAGGTGGCAGCATCCCGTAATTTTCACGGGTTGAAAACGCCCCCCTCCCCCCCCCCCCCCCCCCCCCAAAATTCAACGTGGCACTGAGATTAAGCTCCAAGTCTAATCAACAAAGTCTCAAGTCATGAAAATCTCCAAAGTTTGTCAAGTACATTAAGTTCTGCAACTCTGCAAGTTTTGCAAGCCAACAAAGGTCAAAACTGACTTATGCTAAAAACTCCCATAAGGACTGTTCCTGCGTAGAAGCACTGAACTGCAAAGTTGTTCCTTAGAAGACTCTGTTCACATACGTAGACTTATTGAACCAGTTTCAGCACAAGCAGAAGGTCATACACAGATTTTACGAAGACTTTAAATCCTGCAACCACAAAAGTTGAAGACCGTAAAAGCCAAACACAAAAATTTATAAGCCTTGTACACCCGACTTTGAGCTACGCTCATCCCGCTAATTGGATTTTGAGAGCGTGAGGTCTTTTGAATTTTTACAGGATGACAGAACAAAATATGGATGATTTAATGGCTGAAGGCGATCTTCCTAAACCTACGATGGAACAAAAATTGGATTTAATTATAATGCAGCTGGATAAAGAACGAAGAGCCCAGCAAGCCTTGCAAGTTCAATTGGCCAATTTACAATGATCTACTACTAACAAAGATGGACCACAACCCAAAGATCTTATCCCATGAACCATTGATGCAACTCTCGAAGCTCAATCCATCCGCAAAGAAACAAAGATAAGTAAAAGAAATTTCAAATTCCGTACTTTTAATGGAACTCGGGATGGAAAGATCGTCCTTGCATTCATCAGTCAGTTTGATGATTACTTCCATAAAGAGACATACGCTGAAAAAGATACAATTAAGTGTGTCACTAATCATTTAGTGGATCGAGCATCTGTTTGGTGGACCGTGGTTCGTAAAAGCATAAATTGTCCTACTACCTGGGAGAGTTTCAAAAAGAAGTTTATGTAGAATTTCCTTCCTCCACAGTTCCATGAAAAAACCATAAAGCAATGGGACCTTCTTCAGCAAAGAGATCGTGAGCCTATTTCCCAATACACCGAACACTTTTGGAATTCTTTACTCCAACTACGCATGCTTGAAGACGTACCTGAAGCGACTCACAAGTGCAAGTTTATGTCTGGATTACTTGGGCATTACTGCGCTGAAGTCAATATGTTCAAGCCTGCAACTCTTGAAGATGCAATTTCTTTAGCTCATGACACTGAAGACAAGATTCGAGGAAGAGACAAGAGTCCACACCAATTTCAAGCAAATGGTAACTATGGTTCTAAGCAATTCAATTCAAATATTAGAAGATTCAATCAAAGTCGATTTCCTTCATCATCTTTCCATAAGTCTTGGACAAAACCACCTCTTTTGCCATCAAATACCAATCAAAACCCTAAGCCATCCTCACAGCCAAATCCTAATATTCCTAGACTTCCTACCATCGCAAACAATGTATCTAAAGCCAAACCTATAGTGTGCTACAAATGCCATCAACCTGGACATCTAGCAGCCAATTGCCAATCAAAGAATCCACCTATCTATATCAACTATCTTGGAGCAATGGAAGATGTAGAACATGAGGAAACGCCTGACTTTACGGAAGATGAGGACGACATTGCTACTCCTTCGGATACTTTACCAGGTATGCCAACTCCACATTCTTTGTTGACAATGAAATGTTTAGTGCATGGAAAATAAAAGATTATTTTGCATGATGATGGTAGTATACATGATTTTATTTCTGCAAAGTTAGTGAAAGAATTAAAATTACAAATTGTTCCTATGTATTATCGCATTAAAGCAGCATTCTTAGGCACAAGGTATAATGAAACACAAGAGGTGCATGATTTAGAAATTCAAATTGGTGAATACACTGAAAGAATGAATTTTCTAGTTATACCATTATAGTCCAGCGATATTATCCTAGGTATGCCTTGGCATCATCAGCATAATCCTAACATAGATTATTCCACACATTCAATTAAAATTTATTTTCAAGGAAAACACATTACATTGTATGGTATGCACACATCTAATAAATTTCCACTGCTTACTCATACTCAAGCTAAACGTGCATTACGCAAAAGTAGTAAATCTTATCTTTTGGGTGAATGAACTACAAGCTAAAGATAAACATATGCACCCTAGGCATAAAGAATTCCTTGCACAATTTAAAGATTGTTTTGCTGAAGATTTACCACTTGGACTACCTCCTTCACGTCCTGAAGACCACAAAATAGATTTAATTCTTGGTACACAACCACCTTGTAAAGCACCGTATAGGCATAACCAGATTGAACAGAAAGAAATTCAAAATCAAGTTGAGAAATTATTAAACAAAGGATTAGTTAGACCTAGTAGTTCTTCATTTGACGCACCTGTTTTATTGGTAAAGAAGAATAATAATACTTATCGCATGTGCATTGATTATCGTGCCCTAAATAAGATTACTGTAAAGAATATATATCCAATTCCTAGGGTAGATGATCTTATGGATAAACTACAAGGTTCTGCTATATTTACTAAAATAGATATTAAATTTGGTTATCATCAAGTGAGATTAGATAAATTTTATATATTTAAAATTGCATTTAGAACACAATTTGGTCATTATGAATTTCTAGTGATGCCTTTTGGATTGACTAATGCACCTGCTACATTTAGTAAAATGATAAATCGCATATTTTTAAAATATCAGCATTGTGTTATAGTATTCTTTGATGATATATTGGTATTCAGTATAAATGAGAAAGAACATTATGAACATCTGTCTTTGGTTTTCAAGTTGTTGAAGGATAATCAATTGTATGCTAATCATGAAAAAGAGTGAGTTCTTTCAAACAGAAATTGAATATGTAGGTCATATTGTGTCATCAGATGGTATTAAGGTTGACCCTAAGAAGATAGAAGCAATATTGAACTGGCCTATACCTAAAAATGTGCATGAGTTACGTTCTTTTCTAGGTCTTGCTAGTTTTTACAGAAAATTTGTGCAAAATTTTTCATTACTTGCTTTGCCTTTGACTAAACTTTTAAAGATAGGTATTGTTTATCATTGGTCTGATAATCAACAGAAATCCTTTGATTTATTGAAACATGCATTAACCCATGCTCTTGTATTACAACTACCTGATTTTAATAGACCATTCTTTTTAGTAGTTACTGATGCTAGCGGATTTAAAATAGGAGCCATACTTATGTAAGATAATCATCCCATAGCCTATTCTAGCTGTAAACTGAAACCATCAGGACTTAAATTCTACATATGATAAAGAATTTTTAGATGTTGTACAAGCTTTAAGACAATGGAAATATTATCTAATGGGTTCTGAGTTTATGATTAAGACTGACCAACAAAGCATTAGACATCTCCTTAGTCAACCCCAAACATCTAACCAACATATCAAATGGGTAGCCTTTATTCAGAGTTTTCATCCCCTTATCCAATATCAACCAGGAAAAGAAAATGTAGTAGCTGATGCTTTAAGTAGAAGACCAACCATTCATAATATCTCTGTCATATCATTTGATTCTCTAACCCCTATGAAAGATACTTATCATCAGGACATTACTTTTCATGCTGATTGGAATAAATTAGTTGGAAATAACTGGATTCCTATTGATTCACTGTCTTACAATGATGGATTTATGTTTTATGAAAAGAGATTATGTGTTACAGTAATGAGATTCATTGTCCTCCATATCAAGGGCATAGAGGTATTATATCTACTTTGTGTACATTGACTGAAGATTTTTATTGGCCACATATAGACACTGATGTATCTAACTTTGTTTCTGAATGTTTGGTTTGTCAAAGAGTTAAGAGACATCATGATAAATAGTATGGTTTACTTATGCATTTATTTATTCCATCAAGACCATGGGAACAGATTTCTATGGATTTTATTACTGGTTTACCTAACACTAAAGCTAACCATGATATGATTTGGACTGTTGTAGACAGGTTTAGTAAATCATATTTCATTCCATGCAAGAAAACTTTAACAGCATTTCAGGCAGCACATTTATTTTTGAAAACTGTTGTCACTAATCATGGATTACCAAAAGTTATTATTTCTGACCGTGATTCTAGATTTTGTAATAACTTTTGGATTACTTTGTTTGCTAATCTAGGAACAAAGATTGATTTCTCATCTGCATTTCATCCTGAAACTAATGGACAAACAGAAGCTACTAATAGTACTATTTTAGATCTTTTACGTGCTTACACTATTTCTCAACCACAGACATGGGATACACACACAATACATCACACACAGCTACAAAGAAAGCGCCGTTTGAAGTGATTTATGGTTATAGATTGTCTACACATGTTGCATCTTTATCAAATAGAATTCATAGTACTGATGATATTGCTAACATGCACGCTACTATTTTTGATGAGGTTAAAGACATGATTACCAAAGCCTAGTAATCATATACAAAACAAGCCAATAAGAAAAGACAAGCCATGAATTTCAAAGTTGATGACTATGTTTGGTTAAGAATAGAAAAACGTAGATTACAAAGTGTAGAAAAACACCCAATTGTGAAATTAGCACCTAGATTCTATGGACCATTTAAGATAATTCATAAAATCGATGACAATGCATTTAAGTTAGAACTACCACCACACTGGAAAATTCACAACACCTTTCACATTAGTTTATTATGACCCTTTAGAGGCCAATTACCTGCACACCTTGTTTATGAAAACCCACCTTTGCTAGATAAAGAGATTGAAATCCTTGAGCCTAAAGCTATCATAGATACTGACTTTATGACCACTAGAACTGGCCGTAGATATTCTAGATATTTGGTCAAGTTTAAAAACCATCCTGTCGAAGAGGCCCAATGGATGCACGCTAGAGACTTAAATGCTTTCCCCACTCTGTTAGCTCCACATTGAGCTAATAGCAATTGAGGACCATTGCTATCCCACCCCGGGGGTATGATGCCAGGAGGCATATTTCACGGTGGATTCCGTGAGGTTTTACGGTGGATTCCGTAAACTTTGTTGACCGGGGCTCATACACAAAGTGGATTCTTTGTGCGGGAAGTTGATGGGGACGCCTATCCTTTTCGGGCGTTTCATTAATTTAGTGTGTACATGGGTGATTCCATAGTGGGTGATTCCGTAAAATACATATTAAATTAATAAACGTTTATGAGTTTAGAGTGCGCACTCGTGATAAATTAAGGTTAGGATTGATTTCTAACCAGTTGATTTATTTATGTAGCTGAAGACTGCTAGGTATTCACTTTTGTCGGTTTAATTGTATTATTTTACTAACGATTGTGAATGCTTTAGTTGATGTGTAGAGATAGCAACAGTGGCGGAGGAAAGCATTGGAGGATAGCGTGTATTCGAGTTATCACTTATATTTTGATAGGCGCATACCTTAGGCATGGTGCCTATATTTTGTCGCGTCGATTTATTTATTATTTTGTATGCGCATGGGCGCACGATTATGATATTTGTATTTGGACATTGTATTGGGTATGCCAGACTCTTTGGGCGCTCACCCATTAGCTTTATTTCTATTTTGTGCTAAAGCAAACTCAAAAGCCAAAAGCGTGCTATTTTGTATTTTGGGCTATTATTTGAGCTTGAAGATGATTAATACATAAAATACATGCTTTGTGGAGCACTCGCACAAGGCATGGGGGGAGATTGCACCCAATTGGTCTCTTGTTCATGTCGTGCATGCTTTTTACCTTGAGTTTTGTGCAAAAAGTAGAGTTCTTTTGTTATTGGGGACCTTCCGGTGCTCACTACGCGAGCAAACAGCATCCGATCTGTGCACCAAAGGCTTAGGAAATATACTAAATTGATTATATTAAGACTTGATTAAAGCCAAGGTTGATGTTGAGTATGAGGCTAATTATCCTAGCTTCTTTCAAATGTTGCCGGCCAATAAGAAGAAATAAGAAATAGTTGTGATTAAGGATGCTAAATGAGTATTGCACCAAGATGAGTTCAACATAGCAAGAGCTTTTGTGAAACACTTGGCTTCAATCATGGGACAAGCAACTGTGTCTTGTGAAGGCAATGAGGAGCATACGATGAAACTATTGTAGTTGTATGCCAATAATGTGGGTCTTGAGATAGCTACTCTGATTGCTAGACCCTTCACTGTGATGAATTGGAATTCAAAAGAAGATTAAACAACAAAAGTCTCTTGGTCGTGATGGTTTACCAATTAAGTGCTATAGGGTCCTTTGGGAGGTTTGTAGACAAGATATTTATGACTTTGTCAATTATTTTAATAAGATTGGATACTTGCATGGGTACACCAACCATGGAATGATCAAACTCATTTTGAAGTCAATAAATAGATTAGCAATCACACAGTGGTGGAAACCCCTGACAATGCTAAATGTATGATATAAGATTACAACTAAAGCAATAGCTCTAGGGATCAAGTTCTTATTGGCACACATAACTCATAGAGATCAATATGGATTCATTCACAAAAGACATATACATGATGTCATTCTTAGTTTGATGCTATCCATAGATCATGTGTTGGAGAGGGATGGAAAATTTGTCCTAATTAACATAGACATGAACAAAGCATACAATAGAATCAGATGAGATTTCATTTTGGCAACCTCTAAGACTTGGTACACCCTTCTGTAGAATGAGCAATGACTTGTTTACCAATGCCACGACATATGTCAGTGTGAATGGTTTAACCTCCCACAGTTTCCAATTAAGATGATTAGCAAGACACGGTTGCCCCCTATCCCCTCTCCTTTTTGTAGTGGTGATTGACCCTTTGCTTAGTCTTATTGATTATAAAGTGTAGCAAGGCACCTTAAAAGGACTCTCACTCTTAAACAAGACTATCTTTTACATGCAGCTCTTTGCAAATGGCAAGTGAAATGTGGTAGAGGCCACCAAAGAAAATGTGGATTATCTATTGGGGGTCTACAACCTCTTCTGCTTTGTGTCAAGGTTGGTGATCAATGTCAACAAGATGAAATTGTTGCTCATTTCTCTTGACAATGAGGAATAGTGGTTGCAAGCCTATGGATTCAAGGAAATCCGACTAGCTCAAATCTTTTGCTACCTCATATTTCTAATGGGGACGGGAATCTCAAAGAAGTAGAAGTTCAATTGGCTGCTAGAGAAGGTGGAGACCAAACTAGCAAAGTTTCAAAAATTTCATTTGGGATTGAGCAAGAGGATCATCATACTCAACACTATCATTAACCCCACTACCATTTGTTGTGGCTACCAATGCTTTCTCAAAGGCAAACTAGGAAACCCTAGAGAAGAGGGGCAATGACTTTTTGTGGGGTTATGCAGACAAAACCAATTGGCATGCAATGATGTAGGGTCTACTTAGCTAATCCAAGGCCAATGGAGGCTTGGGGGTAGAGGCCATGAAGAATAAAGCATATTGGCTTGTCTTCAAATTAATCATTGGGATTGCTTTGAACTTACCTTGGGTGGTTATTATGAGAGAGTGGATGAGTATGGCCATAACTGCAAAGGAAGGTGGAGTGATCTCTGTTGGATGGATGTATTAATAGGAGGAATTGAGCAATCCACACTAGCTAAGTCTCTGTTGAAAAGCTAGAAGGATATGCTCAAGAAGATTGAATGGGTATCTAACCAAGAGAAAAGGGGCAATGTATCTTTGGTACAACACATTTGGCTATCCCCTATGGCTTACAAAGACAGAGTGACACCTATAAGACTAGATTGGAAAAAATCCAAGGTAGCAGAAAGAAAAGGCCTCATGAAATGGGTGGACATATGGGATATTGGTCACAACTCCTTTTTAGAGGTAGCTCAAAATGTAGGAGGTTTAGGCTAAATGGAGGTGAGGTAGCCTAGCTAGAGGAGAATCTTGAGAGGAAAAAAGACAATTGGTCCACAAGGCTCTTTTCCAATGTGAACTCCTTGCTTCGATCCTTGTGTACCAAGAGAGGCAAGAGAGTCCTACAAGCCAAGTGAAGAAAGGACTTCAAAGATAACAATATATTTTCCTAAGGTTGTAGGTCGAGTTGATGACTTCCCTAAAACTCACTAGAAAACGTAGAGATGTAGAGTCATAAGAGTCTAAGCTTGCATGCCCTCAAAAAAACTGAATAGCTTGCTATGGGATATTTTCACCAAGAAGGTTGCAACTAAAGATAGGATAGCCAAATTTCATCCCAGATGTGCTTTGAGGAAAACGAGTCAATCATTCGTGCCTTTTGGGGGTGCCCTACGGCCCAAGTGGTGTGAAAAGAATCAAATCATGGGTTGCTTGTTGCAAGATTCGAAGGGTGCTCTCTTTGGAGACAGAAGCTCTATTGATGAAGAAACCATAAAGTTATGGCACATCATTAGAGGTGTCACTCTTTAGTCTATTGGGGGTTAAAGGCTACATGGGCCTAATCACCTAATTTACTTGCAGTTATCACTTGCACAATTGTACATTGCAAGTGGTGGCCACCCATCATTGTCACTTTATTCTTTATTCTTTACATGACAATACAGTATGCGACTATCCCCCCTAGCATTGAGAGCTTGCATTTGGGCACATATTGAGGATGAATACATTTATCTATTGACTATCTTTCATGATAGGCCTATTGTAATATAGTGGATGATATGTATTTGAATGCCTATGCTTATGCAATGCTTATGGGGCAAGCTTGAAACTCTCAGATGTTGGTCTAATGCTTGGGAAACCCTTTGGGACAGATTTGAGCTTGATTAACTTAGTTATTCAAGGGTTTATTGATATAACAAAGTTTGAACAACAAGCATTCACAATGAGTACCTATGTATTGAATACCTACATGCCAGTCTATACTCTACATGGTGATATTGATGCTACTTGGCATTGTTATTTATGCTCGAATATGCTTGTATTGAGCTTTACATCTTGGATTTGAACTTAGTTTATTGCTTTTGGGCAACACCTATTTGCTTTGGTGATTTCCACTTGCGAACTGGAATATATATTGAAGGTTTAAGGTCCATGATATATACATTATGTATTTTGGGCACTCGGATGCTACGAGCTTATACTCCCATATATATACACTATGTATTTTGAGCACTTGAATGCTACGAGTTCTATGGTTTGAGCTTTCTTTTTCATACTTTGAATTTGCTCCAGTGGGAGTACTTGCTATTTTTTATGCAGATCTCAGTTCATTTGAGTTAGTGGAAGGCTCTCTTATGCTCTCTTAATTTATGAATATACTATCACCCCAGAGTTTATGATTGTGGGTTGATTTGCCTTTAACTTGATACCTTGTATCACTTATTGTCAGTGGGTTATCAATGGTAGATACATGCTTGGCATGCATTGTGGTATGCATCTATGTGCCTAACACCTTGGATGCTTTTGACAGTCTTTGGTACTAGGTGGTATGATACATTGCTAGTTACATTTTACATCCCAATTGCTACTTGAATCTTCTTGGCAGTGGGAGTCTATTCTTTTGTATGTTTTCCTATAACTACATGTTGATTTACTTTAGTTAATGGATAGCCATGTCAAGAATCAAATTTGAGTAGTTCTCTTAAGAGCAGTCACTCGTATTTAGCACTCTAACACTTCCTACTTGTGGAAGTAGTGTATTGGCTCGGTCCTTCTTCTGCTACACTCTTTTTGGCTTGGTTTTGGGGATAATTTGTTGTTATTACAATAGCATGTACTCTCTTTATTTGGTAGACATAATGGTAGGTGCTCCAAAATACTTCTAATGACAATGCTATCTTCAACATAAAGGAGTTGGATGGTAATAACTTTCAATATTGGAAGACTCAGATTTGGTAGATATTTCTGCAAAAGAAGTAAGCCAAACCATTGAAATTACATGGCATAAATCTAGAACTTCATGATGTAGACAATTGGGAAGAGCTTGATGATTTATGCAAGTCAACTATTCTTTGTCATTGTCCAAGTAGGTGTACTTCAATATCATTAAGATTGAGGGTGGTGTGTATGCATTATGAAAAAGGATTTATGATCTCTATGATAAATAGAGTCCAACAACTCAACTGTATTGGCTTAAGAAACTTGCAGTCAAGCTCCCTTTTGCCTTTGCACTCAAAGGCTGATTTTCATCTAGCCTAATGGAACCCATGGACCTTCGTATGAAGAAAGGGGCATCTATATCTTCTTAGCTAAATGAGTTTCATTTCATTGCTGGTTACTTCACAAGGCCTTAAGTTTGAGGAGAATGCCAAGTCTCCTTTCTTCCTTGTCACACTGCTTAAGTCTTGGGATATATTCCACACTGCTATGAGTGTAAGCCCTCCCAAAGGTGGCTTTCAACTCAAGGATATAGAGGGTAATTTGCTTATAGAGAAAATAAATAGGAAAAATGTTAATGTAGCTCATATTTCTCATGCACTTACGGTAAGAGGCAGACTAGGTGGTAATGGGAAAAAAAATCATGGTAGAGACTCGCAATCTAGCAGGGGAAAGTCTAAGTCTCATGGGCAATCATGCAGTGGTCCTAAGTCCTCTCTTACTTGTTATTATTATGGGCAACAAGATCAAATAAGGTCGAACTTCCATAAGATGTGCAATGATAGGTGTAAAAAAGGCAAAGAAAAAGCATAAGATAATGCCAAATCTTTTGATGACTGCAACATTGTTCCCAAGTCCAATGTTAAGATAAAAGAGACAAATGCCTTAGAGTATAGCTTAGATGATTACATACTTGCTACTTCATCACTTGATGCTACTTAATCGACTGATACTTTATTTTCTTACTCAGTGTTGGCTTCTTGATTTGTGGGCTTCTTTCATGCTACTTTGTATCATTAGTGGTTTTATACCTGCTGTATTGTTAAAAGTTTCACTAGACTAGGAGATGACATTGCATCAAATATTATTGGTATAAGTGATGTGAGATTGCACTTTGATAATGGTGCTTATTTTGTGCTTCATGATATTGACATAAGCCTTATCTCCATTGGATAGTTAGATGATGACACATACCATGTCTCTTTTGGTGATTTTGCATTGAAGATCACTCATGGTAGTCTTGTTCTTGTTGGTAGAGGTGCCAAGGTTGATAGCCTATTCCCCTTGCTTGTGTTTGGATATGTTGATGATCATATTTTGGTCGTGACTGATGTTCCTCATGTATCTCTTTGCCATTGTCATCTTGGGAATATGTCTCTTAAAGGAGTGAAAGTACTCACCCATTTGCAATATTTTTTGTCTCTTGACTACTCATATTGAATTTTCTCTAATCTTCAGAGCATAAGGGTTATTTCTTATGAGGGGTTACATTATGTTTTAGAGTGGAGTCATCTTCACCATATAACCTTTAAAGGGTGATGGATTGGTCTCTCTTGACTCCCTCAACTTTATATTCATAGCATGACTATTTTTAAAGAGGGCTATGATGTGTTTTTAAAGTATAGTCATAAAACGTGGGTGAGCCTTTAGCTCTTGTTCATTCATATGTTTGTGGTCCCATTGTCAATCATTAGATGGTGCTAAGTATTTGTCACGTTCATTGATGATTATTTGCATAAGGTTTGAGCCTATCCCATAACGTAAAAATTTGATGTCTCGGCTATGTTTCAATGATTTTTAGTTATGGTTGATGACTAGCCGGGCATAACCTGAAATGCCTAAGGTCTAACAATGGCGGTGAATATGTCTCTAAGGAATTTGAGTAGTGTTATGATGAGAAGAGTATTAAGCATCAGTTGACTGACCTGTACATGAATAAGACTAATCAGTAAAAAGTCCATAGTATACTTAGTCAAGAAAGCTTACCACAATACTTTTGGATTAAGATATTTATACCACCATTCATTTGATTAATAGATCCCCATGCACTTCTCTTGCTGATAGAGTTGCAAAGGAGGTATGCTTTGGTAACCTCCCTTGTATATGCACTTGTGTAGCTTTGGACATGAGGCTTTCTGTCATGTTTTCAAATACAAATGCAATAAGTTATATCCAAAGTCTGTCAAATGTATCTCTCTTGGATATGGTGATGTAGGTGAGATGGGCTATTGCCTTTGGGAATTGCATGCTCGGAAGGGTATCAGAGCCACGACATCAAATTTCATGAGGAAAAAATCCATATGAGACCAGAGTAGGTAGTTGAGGTACAAAGGGTGATCTTTTAGAAGAAGCATCCAGCTACAATATGGCCAACCCCAATTAGATAGTCTATTGCAATTGTTGATGATGTAGTAGCCCAAGATCCACCTATTGTGTTGGATAGAGAGGATAGGCCATATAGGCCCCATACCTAGTTTTGCGACACTCTACTAGAGTTTCATGTCCTCTTGATCATTTTGAGCCCTCTATGCATTATGTCATGGTGATAGATTTTGATGAGCTCCTTATTTATGAGGAGGCTATGTGTAAAGGTTACGGTCACTCTTAGGAAAGAATCATGCAGTTTTAGTATTATTCACTATAGAAAAACTGTACATGAGATTTTATTCCTTTGCTCGATGGGAAACACACATTACCATGCTAGTGGGTATACAAGTTGAAGAGTACCACTGGATGGTTTCCCCAAGCTAGCATATAAGACGAGATTGGTTGCCAATATTTTAAAGCAAGAGAAGGGAGTTGATTTTGATGAGATAATTCTCTCATGTGATCAAGATGACTACCCTATGCTTGGTATTGGCCCTTGTTGCATAGATGGATTTGAACTTATACTAGGTGGATATGAAAATGGTTTTCCTTCGTGTGGACTTACATGAGGACATTAATATCTAGAAGCCTAAGAGCTTTGAGGAAAAGGGTAGGGAACACCTAGTGTGTAAGTTGAGGAAGTGTCTTTATGGACTTAAGTAGATACCTAGGAAATGGTATCATAAGTGTGATGCCTTTATGCATTCATACTCCCATAATGATATGGATTTGCGTCTTCACCTGAAGAAGACTTGTGATGGTGGCTTTATCATTTTGGTACTATATGTTGACGATATGTTGATTGTTGGAAATGCTCATGATGAGTTCGATGCTTTGTAGACTTAGCTCAAGAAGAGGTTTGAGATGAAGGATATGGGGCATTGTTAGCCATGGTGACACACTTCATGTATTATGCCCTTAGCATGGTTTTACCTTAGTCATGGTGGTTATATATGTAAGGTAGCCCTTAGATGCCTCACGAAGTGCAATTTATAGACAGTTATAAAATTGTGGCCTAATGAGGCAAACTACTGTCATTCTTATTTTTTATCATCTCTGATATTCACGACATGTGTATGATGGATTCTCATTATTATATAGTAGATCAAGCAGTTAATGCCATCATTCATTGTGTTCTTGTTCTATCCTCAGCATGTTCTCTATGTTCTACTTCTCATTCTCTAATTATTAGTGTTGAAGTATGTGTTCTTATGTCTCTATGTGATTATCTTTGAGTTTCTATGAGTTGTTTGATATAAGATTAGATATTTTCCCCATGGGGCAATGTTTGTCTTGCTATACATTCTATAGTATAGACTAGGGCAGCAATACTTTGGTGATCCTACCATGCTTTTTTTAATCTTTGGTGTGGAATCTTAACATCAAAATGACTTAATTTGATGCTAGAAAAAATGACTTTGTTGTTTTATGGATGAAAAATGAATTTTCTATATGGAGTTCAAAGGGTTTTCTATTTGTATACCCTACCATTGCATCCATGTATCTTTGTGTTAAAACACCATTAAAAATGGCAAAGATTGAGACCAGCAATTTGATTATTCTGCATGAAGCAAATTTCCTATTTGAAGCAAAGATCTTGTATGAAGCAGAATGCAATGTATGAAGTAGTAATGCATGGCTGGAAGCAAGACGATACAACCCTTCTTATGGTGTTCTCTATTTATGGATTTAAAGCTTAATCACACTATTCTTCTTTGATGTCCAAAATTTGAAATATTTGTCAAGACCTTAAGCAATGGCAACCTGACTAAAGTAGGATGCTACAGTTTAAAGGTTTAATTTTGCATTTCTATATTTACGTCAAAGAATTACCCGCATCTATCGAATGTTATCCTCACCCAAAGTAGATCTAAAGAATTAAGAGAGTTATTGACAAGAAAACAGTAGGGGTTGCTGCAAAATGATGGTAGTGAGGTAGGAGAAATTGGCATCCTAGATGAAGAGGAATTTTGCACCATTTGAAGGGGAATTTTAGGAGGTCAGTACCTTTGCTGGTACTGTTACAATGTATCATTCCCCTGCTACATCTTGCAAATCTCCTCCAAGTAGTCCTGAAGGGAAAAATGACATGCCTAATTTGGATAGTACTTCAACTCCTCTAGACTATGTAATAGAAAGATTACAACATTTGGCGATGGGAAGTGTAGTGATGTTAAGGAGTAAAGTAATCACTACAAAGAAGTCTCTTAGTTTTGATCCATTGCCTCCATTAAAGAAGACAAAGTTGCAAGCCATGAATCCTAACCCACCACTCGGTTACGGCATCTAAGTGTTCGGGTAAGAAGAAAGAGGACTCGGACTGTTGTGTGGCGCAATTTCAAACAAGGTGGGTTGCTAGCAGTTTTAACAATATATTTGGGGATCAAGTCAAATTACAGTAGTTTGCAACAACCTTTAAAGGTAAGGCCATGGATTGGTATAATACCTATGATGCTGGACACTTTACTACATATGATGGCCTTAAAAATACTTTTCTTAGCACATTTAGAAAATATGAGACGGCTACGGATGTGTTAAGAAGCTACATCAAATCAAACAAAAGACCATGTTGGTCCAGGACTATGCACAGAATTTTAAAAACCTTGTCAACTGGTTGAATCAACAAGATAGGCCTTCTTTGGATTTACAATATTCATACTTTGTTAAGGGGTTGGATAAAGCTATTGTAGGAACAATTGCTAATGTAGAAGTAGGAAATAATAAACCAGAGATGCACTAGCTGAAACTGTGCAATGAGTGGAAAAAAGACTTAGCATGAGCAAATCTAAGAAGAAGAGTATGCGGGACTCCTCGAACTCTCTGATGATCCTAATTCAGGGGATAGTGGTGATGAAGAGGATACCTCATTGGGTTTTGAGTTGGATATTGAATCAAGTGACTTAGATGATGACCGGAGTAGACATCATCAAAAGAGGCATATAAAGAAATCCAAGAAGGATAAGAATTCTTTTATGGATAAGAGGAAGGGGAAACAGAAAGAGAGAAGTACAGCCTTGGAAAAAAGGTTGGAAAGAAAATAAAGAAATAGTTGTTAGGTATGGGAGTTATGAGTACTTCCTGGAATGTGAAGTCATGTAGCATATGTTAGAATGTGGGACATGAGACTAGAGAATGCTGGTATAACTCAGTGGTGTGGAATGCAAGACAATAAACAATGCCACCAATAGCAGCATCGATAAACCAAATAGCGCCTGAGATGGCATAGTAGTGAGGATTTAGAGGTTTTGGCAGGAAGGGTCAACCACCTAAGCAATGGGTCAATGAATAACCAAGGCTGTGGAATAATTTCTAGTAGAGACAATGAGGGCTTTGCTATTACTGTGGTAGGTAGGGACATACATCAGGACCTAATTGTGAGTTATGGGTATGCCATCGGGTTGAAAGGGGAATACAGACCAAAGAGCAGCAAAGCATGCAACTGACAAAACTACCCCATGGACAACAACCACCGGCACCCATAGCAATCGTTTTTGTTGAGATACCTATTGAAGTCACGAAGGTCCAGGCAACAGCCCGACACAATTGGAGTAGCAAGTTAAATACGTTTTTCCAATAGAGGTGCCAAGTAAGGGTGTCCTAAATGTAACTAAGCATGGGTTAGAGCCATAGGTAGAATGTGATTGCTCAAACTGTATAGTTGTGGAAGAGTATCTCTGGAAGAGACAACAATTTTAGTCGTCATTAGAGCTCAAGTAGGTAGAAGTTCAATTGGGAGGACTAGGAAAAAGTTGGGGAAGTGGCCTTCTAAGAAGTTCTGAAATGGCAGAAGAATAAGTAGTTAAAATAGCCTAATTTCGCATGATTGCCACATGGGGCTAGGATAGACAATTACTATATGAGGAAAAACAACAGGATATGCCGTTGATAGAAATGCAGTTTAGTGACCAGCACCAAAGCTTAGATTCATATGATCAGTTGCAGTCTCATGAACTATTTGTTGCATTAGCTAATTTCTCATTTCAATTAACTTTGGAACAAATCCTTGATTTGATTCTAGGATTCAAGGAAAATCTCATAGAAAAGATTATGCTAAATCAGGAAAAAGTGTGGAAACAATGATAGTAGGAAGATGTCACAATGTCAAATAGTTATCCTCACACAGTGAAAGATGGTGGATTATAAGGTTCCAACTATTCAAGTGGAATACTTGGGTAGTAAAATTGATGATGTATTATTAGACATAGGATTAGGAGTCAATATATTACCTAAAGAGTTGTATTTGGCACATAAACGATAGGGATTGGTGGCAATACCATTTCAAGTTAAAATGGCAGACCAATGGAGACTTCAATCATTGGGGATATTAAAGAATCAACTTATTTGAGTAGCAAGTTTGAAGTTCAAGGTAAGTTTTGTTGTTCTCCACATGAAAGGTTTAGGGGGTTCATATAATATGATGTTGGGAAGATCTTATAGCCAAGCTGAAGCAAGATTGAGATTCGGATATCGCAATCATTCCTCATGGTGGTAAGGAGGTTAACTTATCCTCAGTTAATCAAGTGGTATTGAAACCCAAGTACCATCCATTGGCTGCTCAAACAATAAATGGCATACTTGAGATTGAAGATGATAAAGAGGAATTGTTTTTATAGGCTAATCCTACTATTGTACTAGTTTTTGAGGTAGATGTTGCAAAGATTCTATCTCAATATAATGTGTTTTCAGTAGTATATTTTCGAAAGCTGATTTACCGCTACAAGCAACAACAGGTTTACCATTGTTCGTAAACAAGGACCCCATACAACAAGATAGTAACTTGATACAATAGGATATTACATTGGTCGCAAAGAGCAATGGTAACCCTAAGGGTAATGAGGGAATTGATATGGAGACACTTAAGGAGCAGTAAAAGCCTTCACCAGAAAGATAGGAGGATTTTGATAGAGCAAGTCAACAAGCTATTATTGATGTGGAGTTGAAATATGAACACATTATGAGTAAGTTAGCTAGAGTGTTCGAAGATGATGTTCAAGAAGTGTATTTGGATGTCAAGTCTCATTCTAAATTGATAAAGGTGAGTACTTTTGTTGAGGAATATTTTAAGCAGCAATTGATTGATCTATGCAAAGAATTTCAATATATTTTTGCTTGGGAGATACTGACATGAAGGGATTTGATCCAAGGGTGTGTCAACATAGAATTAACTTGAAGGCAGATACTAAACCTATCATTCAGAAGAGGTATTATATGAATTTGAGCTATGCTAAATAGGTGAAAGAAGTGATTAACAAACTTCTTAGAGTTGGCTTTGTCAAGCTTGTGAATGAAGTGACTTGGCTATCACATATTGTAGTGATGCCCAAAAAAGAATGACAAGATATGGGTTTGCGTGGATTATAGAAAATTGAATGCAACAACAATATCTGATCCATTGCCTCTTCCATTTACAAATTCTTTATTGGATGATGTAGCAGAGGTCATGAGATTTATAGTTTTTGGGATGGTTTCTCGAGATATAATTAGATCCAAATGCATCCAAATGATATGGATAAGACCACTTATAAACGGAGTGGGGAGAGTTTGTAAGTACTCTTATGAAATTTGGCCAAAAAAACAGACCACCAGAGTCTTAGGGTGTAGCTCATAAAACTTTTGATCCATATCTTACTTCTTTTATGAGAGTTTTCATAGATGATTTTTGTGTGTTTGGCAAGAAAGTAGATCACTTATAGCATCTTAGGTTGTGCTTTGAAAGATGCCGTCAATTTGGGATGTCATTTAACTCGTTTAAATATATTTTTGTTGCTAAAAGAGGGGTTCTATTAGGTCATATTATTACAGAGGAAGGTATGGCTATTGATCCAAGAAAAATTTAGGGTACTTATAGAAGGTTGTTGTACCTACAATAGTTCAAGAAGTGATGCGCTTCATGGGGCAAGTGAAATGACATTGTAGGTATTTGCAGTATTTAGCTCATATCTGTGCTCTTACTAAGAAGGGAGTTTAGTTTGTTTGGAGGCATGGCCATGATAAATCTTTTGGTGTATAGAAGAAGACGTTGGTAGTAGCACCAATTTCACAACCTTTGGTGTGGGATATTCCATTTCATGTATTTTTTAATGCATTTGACATTGCAATGGGTGGACTTCTGATGCAGGAAAGAGTTGCATACTGGATTAGACGTGTCTATTATGCAAGTAGAAGAATTATAGTGGTAGCCAAGAAGAATTATATAGTGACTAAAAGGGAAGCTCTTGGAACGATATTTGCATTACAAAAATTTAGACATTACTTGTTTGAGAATCAAGTAAATTTTCATGTGGATCATCAAGCTTTATTGTATCTCATCAATAAACCACAGCTTACAGGAAGATTGGTAAGGTGGATGCTTCTTTTATAAGAGTTTTATTATAAAATAGTACATACACTGAGGAAAGAGCATGCGATAGTAGCTGATTTTTTTAGTAGACTAGAGTCAATAGACTCTATATCAGGGGTAAATGATTAGTTACCTGATGGAGAGTTTTTTAGTGTTTCGGTGAATCAATTCGTTCTTTCTATGATCAAATGCTGAATTTTTTGCTTGATGCAGTGATGCCTGTAGAATTGTCAAGAGATCATTGTAGAAGGTTGGCATTGCAGAGCAGACACTTTTAGGTTATTATGGAGCGCTCTACAGGAGGGGCATTGACAATGTCTTGAGAAGATGTGTAACTGTTGAAGAACAACCCTCTGTACTGCATGAGGCACATGTGGGATTGATAGGAGGACATTTCTTTGGTGAGATTATGGGCAAGAAGATTCTTCAAGCTGGTTTGTGGTGGCTAATGGTGCTTAAAGATGCCCAACAATATGCAAAGGAGTGCATTATCTATATGCAGGAAGGTCAACCTCAGTCTACGGACAAGATGCAGGATCATCTCGTTTTGCCTCTAGAGCCTTTTCAAAAGTGGGGTATTGATTTTGTGGGTCCTATTAAGGTAGCTGCTCGTCAAAGCAAAAACTAGTATATTTTGGTATGTACGGATGATTGCACTAAGTGGATTGAAGTTAAAGCCTTGTGGGACAATAAGGCAACAAGTATGGCATAGTTTTTTTATTCTAATATAGTGACTTGGTTTGGTTGCCCTATAGAGTTAGTAAGTAACCATGGTAAGCATTTTCTAAATGAAGTTATTAAGGAGTTGACTTCTAAACATATGATTTTGCATAAGAAATCTACACCTTATCACCCTCAAGCAAGGGGCCAGGCCGAGAGTTCTAACAAGATCTTGCTATGGATTCTAAACATATGATTTTGCATAAGAAATCTACACCTTATCACCCTCAAGCAAATGGATAGGCCGAGAGTTCTAACAAGATATTGCTATGGATTCTAAACATATGACTTCTAAACATATGATTTTGCATAAGAAATCTACACCTTATCACCCTCAAGCAAATGGGCAGGCCGAGAGTTCTAACAAGATCTTGCTATGGATTCTTAAGAAGATAGTCACTGATAATCATAAGAATTGAGACATTAAATTGGATTCAGCATTGTGGTCTTTTTGTATAACATATAAGGTTTCAATAGGTTTGACTCCGTTTAAGTCAGTTTATGGACTTGAAGCAGTGGTCCCAATGGAGTTTTTAGTTCCTAGCCTGAGAGTGACAGTGACCCATAGATTATCTCATGAGGATTTAGTGCATGATAGGCTACAATAGTTAATGCAACTCGAAGACGATCGGATTATAGCTCATTATATTTTAGCGATGGTGCAATCAAGAAGACATGCATGGGTAAACTGACACATTAAGAAGAAGATATTTAAGGGGGGAGATCTTGTCACGGTTTATAATTCAAAGCTTGGAAAGTATCTAGGAAAGTTGAAGTTGTGGTATAATGGTCCGTATGAGGTTGTCAAAGATGTGGGTCAAGGAAATTTTGTGTTGGCTACATTGCATGGTGAGATAATTAAGCCAACAATAAATGGATTCAGATTAAGGGGGTTTATATAACTAGATTATGATGATTTAGGTCAAGAAGTTCATAGGAAGCACACACCTGCAATTAATCTGGTTCAACTTTCTGCAGTGTTGCTTCATACAACAACAAGCAGTTGAGTTTTGCCTCATAAGACAATTTATGACTCTCTCACTCTTATGGTTGTCTATAAATTTGCATGGATTGATTTCTTAAATGGAGTACCATCATTTCATTGTCAGATGTTTGCTCACGTTATTATCTTTTAGATTGTTTTTGGTCCTCATAAGGAAGCTACTCAAACTTTCATGGTGCTATGAGGTGTGGGGTATTTTGGAATTATTAATAGTCTTGTTACAAGCGTTATGGAACCTCATGGAGTGGTGGTATTATCAAATATTAGAGCTTGGCCATGGGAGCTTTTTGGCTAATAATAATGTGGGAGCTTTCGCTCAACCGCCAAGACCCTCGGACCGCTTATTCTTTCAAGCGTTTCAAGCGAGCTCCAATGGCTATCTCTCACCTAGCCAACGCGCCGTCGATCCTACGAGTGTAGTGAGCTTACCTTGATGCTCGATCGAGTACCCTCCTCCCTCTTGCACTCTGGTAGCTCCACGATCCTAGATGCTAGCTCAAGCATCCTCAAGCCTCCTCGATCTCCAAGCTCCATCCTCCATAGCCGCACGCGCAAGAGGAGAGAAGAGAAGAGAAGAGAAGAAGAGGAGAGGAGATGGTGAAGAGCTTCACCCTCTTGATCCCTCACTCTCACACACACTCACTCCCTCACACTCTCACATCCCTCTCTCAAGAGCACACACAAGAAAGAAAGAGAGAAGAAGAGAGGAAGAAGAAGACTCCTTTTGCCACACACCAAAGAATGAGCTTCTCATTCACTTTTCAACTTTATATACAAAACCCTAAATCCCTTTTGGGCGGTCATCCCCTTTTTTACATGGCCAGGCCCTTTTTCCCATTATCCTTCTATCTTCCTAGCTTCTTTTCCACCGCCCATCTACATTTACAAATTGCACGGGTGAGAGCCCGACGCTCCTTGAATTAAACCATGATGCGCTTGCGCTCTTTTACAAAAGTTTTGACTTGTGCTTTTCCTTATGCGCCTTTCTCCCTTATTTAGGACTCTTCTCCTTGTGCGTCTTTGTCTTCCGTTTCTCTTTGCCTTGGCGTTTTTCTTTGTCTTCTGCTTTAGCTTTTCCGGATTTTCCACCTTCGTTCGTTTGAGGGTTAACATTACCTCCCTCCTAGACGAGTGCCAGTCCCATGGCACTCACCGTCGTAGGTAGCAAGCATTTAGCATGCACCGAAGACATGGGTGACAAGGACGCCTGTGGTTTCCATGGAGGAGTGTTGGTGGTAGTGTGGCAGAAGGTTCTGGGGGACCTGTTGGTGGCCAAGGTGGCTGGTGGAAGGTTGTTGGAGTTGGCGGTAGGGCTATTTTGTGTTGGAGATTGCATTGATGGCCAGCACAAGTGTTGGTTTGTTGGGGATTCTTCACATGATGATCCTTTGTAGGCTTGTCGGATGGTAAGGGGTAAGCATTCAGAGTTGGGTGTTGATGAAGATCGAACGACACTTTTGTTGGAGTCTTCAACACCTGCAATTTGAAAACCTCTCGTGTGGTCTCTCCCTAAGGGGTAGTGCTAGTCTTCTTATCGTGCACAAGATATATTTGATTAGTTTGGGAGACAGGTCAAACTCTAAGCAAGCTGAGAGTATTGTCCTGCACTTGAGGACCCAAACTGTGTATATACTTTGGTGCAGATATTAGGTGAGTGCTCGTGCATACTTAGATATTACGTAGTTAGAAGACCATGGGCTAGTTTCTCGTAACAATGTGTGGATGAAGCAAAGTTGTCCATATTGAGAATAAGTACACGTGAATGTATACGAGACATCTTTTGCATTGTGACTGCACGACGGAGCGTAATTGAATACAGGGACACTGCACTTTCGGTAGCTGGAAGCTATTGGACTTGCCTGATGAAGATGGTGTACATTTCATGGCCAATTGTACGATGCTTACCATAATTGATTGCAATGGTATTATGGCAGAGTGCAAGAGAGAATTGTGCAAGTGGGTCAGGGTGATAGGTCTACCCATAGGCGAGACAAGTTCCCTAGGTATGTCCTGCCCTTGATGTGCCCTGGACAATTGTGGGTGATGCTAAAGGGCTAGGGGACTAGGGACGGAGCCAGTCGATCAAGTCACTGGACGTACCTAATTTGAGGACCCCTAGGTGATGTGATGTGATTGTGGGTGCTTCTTTTTGTTCATTTCTTTTCTTTCTTCTTCTTCTTCTTCTTCTTCTTCTTCTTTTTCTCTCTTTTTTTTTTTTTTGACCTGCCTGAGTACAACCATTACAATATGTTGAGACTATCAGCCTTTCAATGGGTTGGAAAATGTTAAGCTTCGAAGGCTCAGAAAAGGGGCAGATATGAAAATGTTAAGGGTTGGAAAATGGGTTGGAAAATGTTAAGGGTTGGAAAATGGGTTGGAAAATGGGTTGGAAAATGTTAAGCTTCAATGGGTCAGAAATGTAGATATGAAAAGTTCATACAAGTCGGAAACATGTCAACACTTAACAAGTCGGAAACACTTAACCATTTAAAAACAAAAAGTTATGGCCAGTTATCATTTGATAAGCCCTTTATGCATCATGGGCTATTCGATTTGTACGAGACGAGGCGAGTCTGGGTGGCCGGGTGATTGGGGCTCTACTGGTGTGGGGCTCCCGTGGGGTTGATCAGGGAACATGTCGGCCAGAACATGAATGGTGTAGTCCCGGGCCGCTACCATTTCCAGTATGCCTTTAAACAATTCATCAAATTCCGCCCTCTCCCTAGCCGCTTTGTCACTTCATGAGCACCTGGTGCCCGAGCGTGCGTTGGGGGTATGTGCAACTGGCATTGCCACATTTTGTGTGCCTCCCTGAGCGCCCACTCCCCTGGCCCGTGGATTCTTTGGCCTTCGTCCGGGGCGGTGTCGCTTGGGGCCTTGCTTCTTGGCATACCTCTTGAGGGTGGGCACATAGCGCTCCGGTGGAGGGGCGCATGCCACATTCTCCCGTCATCTGTGAAGAGCGTCTTTGCATGCCAGACATCCATGGTTCTCTATGTGTTCCGTTTGGAAGCCTGCGAGATGCAATTCAAGGGTTAGACCTTGATACAGGATACAACTGTTCACATGGAAGGGATTTTAGTGTGGTTTATCAAGCGCATATGACAAGAAGGGGAGGGGTGAGGTATGCAGTGTTTGTCGTAAAGGGATAGCCCCCATGATGATGTTCGTTTTGCCTCTAGCCATTAGCCGATATTGGCCTATGCTAAGTTGTGTGGACTGGTTGTCATGGAGTGGGACAGGGTACATCCTCAAAAGGATAGATTAAAAAGGGAAGAAGGTGTATAGAAAGGGACTATATCTTGCCTACATCATCAGAGTTGTTGGTCAAGGCTTCCTATGGCGGTAATGTGGGTTGCATGCCCTTCACTTGGAGGTGGGGATGGTCACATGGCTTTTCAATGCGTGATGAGAGGAGGACTGGAGGAGCTTAGTTTGTCAGACCCAACTCTTCTCGTTGCGCTTGACTATCATTGCTTATGTGTGGTGACATTGTTTATACACGGTGACACCAAAATGAGTGTTTATTTATATACATATTTATGAATCCATGTCACTTCACGAGGATAAGAACCAAGTGTAGAACTCGGGGTTGTACCGGAGCGTGGCGCACACATGTAGTACTCGTGGCAGCTTACTTAGGACCAATAGATATTTTGCCACATCGAGCAGTATGGACTCTTATCCGAGTCTACTGGCAACATGTAACTCCTCCTCAGTGAGAACCTTATCAAGCAGAGGGCTCTCTAGGCTAGTTTTAGCCAAGTCCCTACCCCGAATGGTAGTCAACACTCGAAGGGAAGTTGGTGCCACATATGTTGGGTCCCTTTGGGATTGCCATTTGGCCAATCGCTCCTCAGAGACTATCATTATCTGAGCCCCTAGTTCGGCCATTACAACGCGGCTTTCGTACCAACGCTGCTCGAATTGAGTCTGGCCTGTTGTCAGTCGCTTTAGTTGCTCTATGTCTACGAGATTCGGTCGGCAGAGCACTTCACTGAACGTGACGGTTAAGCGCTGTTTGTTAGCCTCCTCATCAGAGATGAGTTGCATGTGTTGATGCAGGAGCTTGTCGTAGTGCTCGTCAAGATGTTCTTGCTCTTCCCAGGATAGAGGAAAGGGCAAGTAATCTCCAAGCTACTCCTTGGGGATTGTGCCCATGTCCGCAAGGACGTAGACACGTGCGACCACTTTGAGCTTAGCATCCAACTCAGTTAAGCATTCTATGACACTTCTATGTTCAACGAGGGCTTGCTCGGTTGCTATCTCATGCAAAGTTCTAAGAGTTTCCTTAGGCTTTAGCATGGCTGGGGGCTCAGGCCTAGATGAGCAAGATTGGTCAACACTAGGATTTCTTATGCTCTTGGGGTTTTCATGTTTTTCCTAAGGTTTTGCTGCTGCGTTATGGTTCTTCTTGGATGTGACTAGTATGGTCTTATCACCTTGTTGTGACAGCATTGTATCCACTCTTAATTGATCAATGTAAGTTCCATTGTTAGTGGATAGAGTGTTGCAAGCAACTGTTGATGGCAACGGTTGCTTTGGTTTTTCAGAGCACATGGATGTGTCTGAGGTTTCACCGCTATCAAGAGAGACATCAGTGGGTTCATTGGTGGATGGACTTGATGCTTTATTCCTCTGCTCTCCCTCGCTCTTGGTCTCAATGCTCTTGGGGTCCACAACCACCTGTAGCTGCCGTTGTTTTCGATGTTTTCTCCTCTTTTTCTTGGTCAATGTAGGTGTATCTAACGTCTTAGGACCTGGGCTACATCGACTGTTGATGTGCTTGGTCGGGCCTCAGTATTTTCCTTCTTTAGATGGTCCTCATGGGACCTAGTCGTGACCTGCGGAGTAGCCTTGCTAGTGGTCAGATGTGCCGTCTCCTTGGCCACTTCTTTGGGAGGTCTCTCCTCAAGCCTAGGCTCTAGGTGCTTTGGAAGTGCTGGAGTTGTCAAGGACACTGGTTGCGGCACCTCCTTCACAGGTGTACTACTAAGGTCACGCTCCGCCAGGGGCGTAGTCATGGCCAAGGATTGTGACTGCTGTGATCCCTGATTGGAAGTAGTAGCGGCTAGTCCAGTGGGTTGGCTACCCTTGGTGGATTGCAGTGTCAAGTCCCTAGGGTGATTGGAAGTGGTCGTGTCTTTTGTTGCCCTTTGAGCACTTATCTGTGTAGATCGAGCATGAGTTGATCTAGTCACATTAGGTTGCACAGGCCTATCCTTGGGCCGAGAGCTACAGATGGCGTCATGTCCCACCTCTTGGACATTTGGAAGCTTAGATGGAGATGGAGATTGGGATTGAGCAGCCGCCCTTGACGACTGTTGTTGTGCTTCCTGTGTCTGTTTGGCAAAAGAGGGTGTAGGAGATCTAAGACTCTTAAGTAGACTTGGCACTGGCTGACTGACTTGCTCAAGGCTATTAGACGATTGTGCCATTTGCTTTGTTGAGCGATCAGCCTTGCCTTGAGCAATGTTGTGCCTATGATGCTTGTTCTCCCCTTGGGAAATCAAAGGCTCTTTGGGCACTAATGATGTTTGTGCATGCTCAATGGCTACGCATGACATCTGTCTATTTAGCATGCTAGGCTGAGGCTCTTTCCTTCGAACAATAATGTCTGGTTTCTTGCCTCGAGACCTAGATTTTCTCTTAGATTTCCTCCTGTGCTTCATTGCTTTTGATGCAATCTGTCCTTCAGCTGATAGAGGCGGTTTAACAGGGGATTTTGGTACCCAAATCCATCGGTTGCCTGCATAATACCCTTGAGTACGAAGCAATGCCTTGGATATCCATCGTGGCGTTGTGCTAGCTCTCCATCGATGCCTTCGCCTATAAGGCTTGGGCTTCCTTCGTGGTCTTCTATGATATTTGTGAGTCCAAACCCTATCCTTGGCCTTGTTTCCTACCCTTTTTGTCTCAAGTATGGCCTTACTCACTGGTTCTCTCCGTTCAACCTGCGCTTGTATTAACTCTTTCAACAACTCCTTGCTCTCATTACTAGGCTTGCTTGGTATGTCAGAATGCTCCTTTCCCTTCCCTCGAGGTTTGGTGAGGTCACCCTTGCTAAAAGTTGTGATTATCCTCACACCTGGTAGTGTTAGGTGTATCCTCTGTGCTATATAGTCGGCTTCACACTTCGTTGCCTTTTTGAAGGGCCTTCCTAGGAGGATTTCCTTTCCACAATTCTCGCTAGTTGGAGGAACATAGAACAAGACTGGCAAGCTTTCTGTTTCAATAGTTACAAGGATTTTGCACTTCCCTAGAAGTGCTTGTGGGTGTTCCCCGTAAGGGTCAAGAGTTGCATCAGTCGGTTTGAGCTCTGGTTGACCTAGTAAAGTCCATGCTTCGTAAGTCAAGATATTGAAATTTGCTCCTTCATCAATGAGAGCATCAACACTATGCCCTCTTTCTGCGGTGAGTTTGACCCTAAGTTACGCAGGTGGTACTATGTCTTCATCTTTCGGGTCTTGGCTTGTAAATTTAAGCCTTTTGACAAATGCCCTTAAGTCCCCAATTGTACGACCAGATGTGGATTCTCCACTGGTGCCTTGGATCGTTAGTGTAGTGCTATTCAAGGAGCATCTATCGTCAAGGCTATCATATCTAGTCATTCTCGCTATTGTAGCTTGATGTTGTTGCTTTTCGCTTTGACTAGATGCAGTCCGAATGCAACACATATTTGTTTTTGCAGTGTGGCCTTTTTGCCCTTGTTGGCTAGATGGGCCCATTGAGGTTCTAGGGTCTCTGTTTGTCTCTATTAGGGTATGGACTTTTGGCTGCTCTTTTGCAAGTGAGAATCCATGCTCGTGTAGAGCCATTACTTCACTAGGGTCCAATTTGGAAGACCTATCACGACGCGCATTTTCTCTTCAACCTACTCAGGGGAGATGCGGAGGGGGCAAACCTCTGCGGGGGTCCGGGGGGCAGTCCCCCCCGGCCCGCAGGGCCGTTGTGGTAAAATCCATGCACAATTTGGAGGACCGTTTATAGCCAAATTTTGAACTACGTGCTCTAAAATTTAGCCCAGTGATGGATTTGTGGTGTGCCTTTAGCTCTACGTAGCCTTTGGGGTCAATCTTGGGGTTTAGATGCGTTAAAATTTGTATTCTCGATACCTGTCCGATTTTGACAGTTTTCTATCCGATTCTCAGATGCCCGATTTTCAGGAGTCCGATTATTAGAATCGGACGTCCGATTTTGGGTTGGTTCGATCGGCCCAGTGGTCCGATTTTGGTCACGTCCGATTTAGGGAATCGGATAAAAAAAGTGGTCCGATTTTCAAAGTGGTCCGATTCTGGGAATCAGATCGGACAGGGTGGTCCGATTCGGACTGGTCCGATTCTGGGTGGTCCGATTCTGACTGGTCCGATTCTGGGTGGTTCGATTTCCAAAATCGGACGGGTTGGTCCTAGTGGTCCGAGTCTGAGTCAGACGGGTTGGTCCGATCGGACGGGGTTGGTCCGAGTAGTCCGAGTGGATCGAGTCCCAGTATCCGAGTGGTCCGATTGGAGAGGATGGCCTGATCGGCCCGGCGAGCGTTCGATTATGGACTGGTCCGAGTGGTCTGATTTCGAGTGTTCGAGTATGGACTCGTCCGATTCTGGGACTCGGACGACCTGGTCCGACTACGCGGTCGACGGCCCGCAAGTTGCACGCGATGCCTCTAAACTGACGTCTACTATATCGAATCGTCCAACGCCTTCTAGATAGGTGCGTGACACTACAAGGGAATGCCAAACATGCTTGGAACCACTGTGGTGCTCGAATCGAATGGCACTCCAAGGATCTGTGCCCCTATTTTCCTGTTTTAGCCTGTTATACAGCAACAGAGAACCCTACTGTTTGTTTCTTTTTCTTTGTTTTTTCCTATCCTAAATGCATCCAAAACACAAAGTAAATACCTACACTACTCCATCTCATAACATAAATCTCAAAAAATCAAAAAACCTACTTGTCAAGGAGATCGAATACCATCTTCAACCCCCTCACTTCCTACCTATCTCAAGCACTGGTTCGGGGGAAACCCCTTACTTTGATGCTCGATTCGAAGCGCGCAAGCGCTCAAGGCTTGAATTCGTTGGTCCCGGAAAAACGAAACCAAAATGTGGGAGCTTTCGCTCAACCGCCAAGACCCTCAGACCACTTATTCTTTCAAGCGTTTCAAGCGAGCTCCAATGGCTATCTCTCACCTAGCCGACACGCCATTGATCCTACGAGTGTAGTGAGCTTACCTTGATGCTCGATCGAGTACCCTCCTCCCTCTTGCACTCCGGTAGCTCCACGATCCTAGATGCTAGCTCAAGCATCCTCAAGCCTCCTCCATCTCCAAGCTCCATTCTCTATAGCCGCGTGCGCAAGAGGAGAGAAGAGAAGAGAAGAGAAGAAGAGGAGAGGAGATGGTGAAGAGCTTCACCCTCTTGATCCCTCACTCTCACACACACTCACTCCCTCACACTCTCACACTCCCTCTCTCAAGAGCACACACAAGCAAGAAAGAGAGAAGAAGAGAGGAAGAAGAAGACTCCTTTTGCCACACACCAAAGAATGAGCTTCTCATTCACTTTTCAACTTTATATACAAAATCCTAAATCCCTTTTGGGAGTCATTCCCTTTTCCCCTTTTTTACATGGCCGGCCATAGCCTAGGCCCTTTTTCCCATTGTCCTTCTATCTTCCTAGCTTCTTTTCCACCGCCCATCTACATTTACAAATTGCACGGGTGAGAGCCCGGCGCTCCTTGAATTAAAACATGATGCGCTTGCGCTCTTTTACAAAAGTTTTGACTTGCGCTTTTCTCCCTTATTTAGGACTCTTCTCCTTGTGTGACTTTGTCTTCCATTTCTCTTTGCCTTGGCCTTTTTCTTTGTCTTCTGCTTTAGCTTTTCTGGATTTTCCACCTTCGTTCGTTTGAGGGTTAACAACTAAATATATAATTAAATTTTTTTTGCAAGACATCATGATTTGGGAAAGTATAATTATGGCATTGGTAGAGTATGCTTTGAAAGGATTTATAACCTCTAACAAAAAATTAGTAAATGATGGGTTAAAAGGACAAATGGACTCAATTGAAATTATTTTCACACTAAAATTGTATGAAGTCATAGAATTTTAGTTGCATGAGGTCCAATTGAGGGGACATAGGACAAATGTCAACTCATTTAGAGTACATATGGTGTAATTAGTGTTTAACACACTTCCTCTTTTCTAGTGGATTCATTCAATGTCAAGCTAGAAAAAGGGGGAAAGGGAGAGACATGGCAAGGAAACATGATGTTTGGCATAGGTTTTTGAAGTGACTGCTCAACAATGCCATCACTCGAGTCCACACCTTCATCTTCCTGCTTGTTCTCTATCTTTCTTGCTACCCAATTCTTCATAGGTTACTGCTAGAGCTAATGTGGTGAAAACGAGGCAAAAGAAGTCGTCAAAATTACCTATTAAGAGGGGGTGATAGCAAGTCGAGATGGGTTCATGAGTAGGAAGAGGACTGTAGTGATAGCCCTCTTGAGTTCATTCCTTCTAACTCAAAGAAAACTACACCGAATGCATCACCAACTATTTCGAGTGACAAAGATGGTGATTTGTCAACACCAATCACCAATTATACTATTTTCATGGATACATCTGAGCCCAACACTAGAGGGTGGCTCAAGTAAATTAGTTTGTTGTCTTTTGCTAAATTTCGATGGGAATCTTGGAACAATAATATGCATGCACAATAGCAACTTGCTATGCTTAAAGAAAGTGGAAAAGTTGGGGGTAAATTGGAAATTACACCTTCTCTTCCATCTCAAGTTTTCTCTCTTGAGCTTAGTGACCAACCTAAGCATTGGAGATGCAAGGATGAGGTTACACAACAGGAGTTTGGCAATATTACAAGTGCCAGAAATCAATATGTTTGAGGCATGTTGATCCTAAAAGGAGATTCTTCATTAAATGGTTTATGCAAAGGTTTCTTCTTTTCTTCAAAATGGGTGTTATCACTTTGGTATGTTGAAAATGTAGCAACCCCTAGTTGACATGGTACTTTACATTCTAAAATCATGCAAGAGGTGCATGCACCGACAATTAGAAAGCAATAGCAAAAGCGTAAAATTGAACCAATGTTGGCAAGTTTATATGCTCATTTGCAGGTGGTATGTCCAACTTTGCATGCATCTCTTTGGGAATCATGAAAGGGGGATAAGTCTAATGTATGCAAAAAGTAAAAGTTAGTGGATGGCATTCTTGTGGATCTTGATGACAGGGATTTGCATCACTCTCATGCTTCATTGGATGCTGACAATGATCAAGGACAACGCCTTGTTGCTCCATTGTCTATGGATTTTTCTTCATAGGATGTATCAAATGTTGAGATTATGGGTAGTGCTATGTCTTTGGATTTTTCTGAATGGCTAAACGAGGACGTTAAGCATGATCTGATTCATGATTATATGGTCATTACAAGTGTGCAAAAGAAAGTAAGATTCTCCAAAGGTAAAATGGAGAATATGTCTAAGCAATTTGATTCTATACAATAGGGAGATGGTATGCCTTATGATTGGGAAGTTATTATAGTAGGATATGTGCCTCAAAATCTTGAGGAGGCTTGCTCGCTTATGTCAGGATTACATAGTTTTATGGTTGATTTGCATGAAAGTGGTACTATTAAATAATATGTGGTTCAATCTTTGCAGGAAAAATTGACATGAATGAAATCTAAGAGGGATGCTATGCTCATTAAGATGGAAAAAATGAAAGAATTGCATGCTAGTGAAGTGGATGCTTTATGAAGCCACATTGATGAATATGGTGATATGTTGTCTAAATGTAAGATATATTTGGCCGCTTTTAAGAAACGGATATCAAATATGCAAGAAAAAATTCAGAATGAGCTTGATTTAGTAGCTCAACAGAATGCCAAACTTAAGGATGAAAGGATTCTTTTAGATGCTTGGTCGCAACCTTTACTTAAGGTTGAGAAGCAACTTTTGTGTGATATGGAAGTGGATTTGGATGGTTCTGTGTTTATGTAGTAGGATTTGGCTGCTATGAGGGCGACTTTGATTCGTGAGATGCATGATTAGTGGGTTGCTATTGCTGGTAGGATGTCACAATTTATTGATCGCCCTTATTCAGTGTTGTAGCAATCCTTTGTGTTTGAAAATACGAAAGCACTTATTCATGAAAAGAATGTTCTTAAGGAGAAACTTGATGGGATGCAGGCTAAGTATCATAGACTTGTGGAAATGGTTTCTAGTTTGCAGAGTGTTAAGCAGATTGACCATGTTGAAAATTGGTTTTCGGATGTTGATGTTATCAAGATTGATATCAATGATGTATTGCATGACATCAGTGAACATGCAGAGATGAGGGAGCTTACATTGGATAAGATCCATGACATGGAAGTTTTACCTCTTCTATCACATGAGCAACATGCAGAAGAGCAATCTATTCACCGATTCTCATGATGCTCATGAGCCTCATAGATCATGACACACTTTTCGTTCCACTGTCAGATTTTGTTTCTTTGTTTTTCCATCATACTCACTATGTATGCCTTTATTTTGTTTTGACTCTCTTTTGAGTGGATTATACAACCATATTAGAGGGCTATAAGTATCCTACAAGAGAGGCTTTACTTATTGTTTCTCTTTGTGGCTTACTTCATGGTGCAAGGCTTTGAGTAAGGCATAATTTTTCTCACTAGATATGTCAGTTTTTTAGATAAGACATTTGACACCATGAATCATGCTAGGGTTCGAGTCATGTCTATGCCAGCCATCCACCAAGTTGTGCCAGGTGTTAGCCATGGTGACACAATTCATGTATTATGCCCTTAGCATGGTTTTACCTTAGTCATGATAGTCCTATGTGTAGGGCAGCCCTTAGATGCCTCATGAAGTGTAGTTTATAGGCAGTTGTAAAAGCATGGCCTAACAAGGCAAACTGGTGTCATTCTCTTTTTTGGGATAATCTCTGATGTTCATGACTTGTGTATGATGGATTCTCATTATTATATAGTAGATCTGATAGTTGGTGCAATCATTCATTGTGTTCTTGTTCTATTCTCAGCATGTTCTCTCTGTGTTCTACTTCTCATTCTTTTGATTATCAGTACTAAATTATGTGTTCTTATGTCTCTATGTGATTATCTTTGAGTTTCTATGAGTTGTTTGATATAAGATTAGGTATTTTTCCCATGGGGCAATGTCTGTCTTACCATGCATTTTGTATAGATTAGGGTAACAATAGGCATGCATCTTACATACTTGGTATACACATTATACACAATCACTTTAAGGTAATCCTCTACTTGTCATAGTAGGAGTACATTCATAAAGTCCTTGAGTGGTTCTAGATGCAGGGTGGAATGCCTATTGGCTACTCATTATCTTCTCATGTGAAGATTAGTTAGGTAGATTGTCCCTAGTCAAATGATGAGAAGGCTAAGATAGCCAAGTTTTTTTGTATGCATTTGTAGTGGGCAACTTAATGTATAACATAATAGCCACTAGACTTAACATAGCATTTGTAATGGGAATTGTGGCTTGTTATATGGCAACACTTGGCAGGTGACATTAGGATATTGTGAAGGATATCATGAGATATACCTTGAGGGCATTGCAAATACATGCATTTGTTATGGTGGCTAGGATACTAGAGTCATGGGCTACACAGACTCTAATTATGTAAGACATGTAGATAGTAGGAAGTCCATCTCTATGTATGTCTTTACTTTTGCTAGAGATGTTGTTTCTTAGATGTCTCAAAAATGTATGGCCTTGTCTACTATTGAGGCCAAGTACATTATAACCACTGAGACTTGTAAGGAGGCTCATGGTTAGGCCATTTAATGGCAAACCTTAGTATGATTATGAGTCCTACATTACATTTGGACTCTATGAGTGCCATCCGACTGGCATTTGATTCGGTCTTTCATGTGAAGACCAAGCACATTGAGATCTGCCATCACTTAATCAGAGAGGTGGTTGAGGACAAGTAGATAGAGCTTGTCAAGATCTTGACTAATAAAAATCTTGCAAATTCACTCATTAAAAGTCTTTGAGTGGAATGTTATGCCTTCTTTAGGAAGATAATGGGCATAGGATGAGATGACGTCTATTCCTTGTCCACTTGTACTTACATGCATGCATTATACTTTGTCACCTTTTTCTTATTTTCTATACACTCATGCACATTCACCTTTAAGCGGGAGGTTGTTAGGGGTTAAAGCTTGCATATGTCTAGTCGCCACATTTACTTGTACTTGCTGTCCCACACCTGTACCTTGCAGGTGTCATCACTATCACTTTATTCTTTATTATTTACATGACAATAGAATAAGTGAAGGTAGGTCACACATTGTGACTGTTGGAGTTTCCACACACTAGTCTCTCTCTTCTTATAGCTCTTGCTTCTCTCTCACTTCTACTTGTGCTTCCATTTCTACTCCACCTTTCATGGGCTTTGTGGAACAATAAATATGTGGTGTTAATGGCAAAGGAAGTTAGGCTTAACTCTCGAGTTTTGTGTGGCAAAATAGTAAGGGAAACCTTGGCAATAGTAAAAAGGCTGAAGAAGAAGTGCCATCTCTTTAAAGTGAGTTTTAAGTTACTAAAGAAAGCCCCTTTTCAAATGTACCCTTCCTAAGTGATCATTGTCCAAGTTTTTGGTGGGTAGCCCATTGGTCCCCTAGTAGCATCTATCAAGATGCACATGTAAATATATTTATTGATAATAATATCAATATTATTATCTCACACTAAAAAAGTCTAAATGTGTCATAGGAGTTTCATGTCAAGCAAGAAAGCTCCTTGGAAGAGCTCTAGGACACACTAGGCCACAAGTTTGATATGAGGTATAAATTTCAAGCCATGTCTCATCATAATTCAATTCTATATTGATGATGTAGTGCTATCTCTTACTATAAACTTTCTTAGTATTGCTCAAGTTTCCATGGCCTCACACAAAACTTCCATGCAATAGAATAGCTTTATTAGGGTGTATTGACAATTCATTCTTAGAGTCAATAAGGTTAGATTGATGCATGTTCATAACCCTATGGATTCACAGGCTTTGATATGGAAAGTGGAGAGTAACGCATATGTCAAGCAAGAGTGATTTGGTGACATTTTCTTGACCATTTCGTAACTTTTCACCATAATTTATAAATCCATCACTGTAAGTTTATTTTTTCCACAGAAGAATTTAATAAATCCATTTGTAATAAATACAAAGCACTAGTTTTATTGTAGAAGTGATCACAAACTAGCTCTTAAGGTTTTATAAAATATTTTTAGTAGTTTTAATGATAATAGATACAATTAGAGGACCTTAAACCTCTATATCTCCAAGATTAGGGAAAAGGTGGTCGAAGGCATGGGTGTCCAAGTGTGTTGAATGGATCTTGAACCACAAGAACAATAATTTGGATGTGTTTGATAATGTCTAAGTGATCTGAAATTGGTGTGGGTAATAGATTAGCTACAAACACAATTGTTGAATGGGTATTTCATGACATTGACATGTGCTCAATTACTAGATGAAACCCTCTCTAGCATGCATGGTCAAGAAAGTAAGGAGCATTGGTATAGTAGAGCGAGTTTAGTGTTTGCCTCGATGAGGTTAGACTCAAATACTAATACTTCATGGACAACAGCCAACTATCTTGATGGATGTGAAGGATAATAAGAATCCTTGGATTAACATAAATATCTTGTAACTTCTCCTTTTAGCCTCCGAGCTTTGTAACTCAAGGTAGTGTTGTCAGAGTGTGCAATGAAAGAAGGAACACAAACATAATGAGAAGGAAAGAGAGAGACTATAATAATAAGAGGAAATAAACCTGCACTAACTCAAAATGAATGCTGAATACAAAAGGAGGAATGATCAATCCCTACATGTAGCTCGGGGTGTCTGTGAAGGCACCATATCAAGTTAGAAATGATGACGTCAATAGCAATAGCACCAAAGACAAAGGAGGATGCCAAAGTTGGAGGAGAAACCTACAAAAGATGATGGCCAAATTGAAGAGTGGCCAGTTGTAAATAGCTTAGGACCACTAAATCTGGCTGACATGGAAAAAAGGGCCCTAAATTTGACTGACATATTGCAAATAATTGAAGGTTTGCTTATAAATGCAATTTGACTACATAGGAAAATCTGACAAATAATGAGGTGGCATCATAGACAATCTAGAAGTAGGTAGGCATTGGTAGGAGGTAAAAACCAATTGACAAACACATGAAAAGGGACTAAAATAGGAGAAATGCATGCTAAAATGCATGGGTACCTATATTTATGAGTTGCTCGTTATGCTCCAAGACTAGTGATGCAAGATCCTCACAAAGAAGCATATCTGAAGTCCTCAAAGTAAGAAGATTGCTGTAGAATACATTGAACTTTGTAGATGGTAGCTGAGTCAATCAAATCATGGCCATGTCCTCAGAAGATAGAGTCCATCTAGAGATGCAAGCTCATCTCTTATGTCCTCCAATATGTTGATGTGGTCCTTCATGGAAGGGGAATCGTCAACACTGAGCATCTGAAGTTTCTTCTCAAGGGATATGTGGTAAGAAAACATCTTCTGATGGTAGAACGACACAATCTTCTTCCAAACCTCCACAACAATCTTTAATCTATGGACATGCACTAGGATAAAATCCTATAAGCTCATAAACAGAAAGAATCTCGCTTGAGAGTTGAGCCCATCCCACAAGGAAGCACAATCCATTGTCAATCTCTGATAGCGGATCCTCCACGAGACCAGGTATGAGATGAGAAACAAACTCCCAAAATGTCGAAGGTGCGAAGGATACACTCCACCTTACATGATCACAAAGAATAGTTGGAACCATCCAAGCGGTCCTCCTTACGCAAGGAAGGAAGTATAGGAACTTGTATAGAGGGTGCCATTGCAACCTCTTAAGACCATGGTGTTGGGTCTTGTGAGAAACATGAAGGGATGGAATAGGAGAAGGCTCATGTATAAATGAGCTTGGTGACCTTTGTTCTTCTTGATCTTTGCACAGGCTAGCATGATAATCTCTCCATCTCTTAGAGGAATGATGATGAGAGATCTCATCCTTTGAGTCATCAAAGCTAAAAATTTGATGTTGAGACAATAAATGATGTCAATCAATATGCCTACAGTCAAAGACTATCACTTAGCAAGAACTATTAACTGGAAGTAGCACACCTTGCATTTTGACAGTCAAATGCTATTGTTTAGTATATTGCCTCTACTACCAAACGCAGTTGCATGCACTAGGGAATGTTTTTTTTACAACTAGCACGAGGTTTTGTACTTGCATTTTGGGGCTAGATGGTCTTCTTATCAAACAGACTGCACTGTGTCCTCTCTTAGGTGATGATACCATGTGAGAGTGCACAATGGAAGAAGGAATATGAACACCATAAGAAGGAAAGAGAGAGACAACAAGAATAAGAGGAAAGAAATTTGCACTAACTAAAAGTGAATGCTAAATACAAAGGAAGGACTGATCAATCCTTGCATAGAGTCAGTGAGGGCACAAGATTAGCTTGAAATCATGGCATCAGTAGCAGCAAAGTAGCAACATCGAAGATGGAGGAGGATGACAAATTGAGAGGAGTGACCTGCAAAAGATGATGGTCACATTAAAGAGTGACCAACTATAAATAGTTGAGCACCACCAAATCTAGCCAACTTGGAAAGAAGGGCCCTAAATCTAGTTGACCTATTGCAAATAACTCGAGAGTGGGGGGGGGATTGTAATAAATGCAATTTGACTACCTAGGAAAATTTGATAAATAATGAGCTAGCATCTTGGAAGAGTACACTTCCAATGAGTTTCAAGATTACCGCAAAGCCTTTGGAATTCATCACAAGCATACTATACTGTATCATCCACAAAAAAATGGAGTTGCTGAACAAAAGAAGTGCACTCTGTTAAATGCAGTAAGAGCTATGCTATCAATGACACATCTTGACAAAGAGTATTCGAAAGAAGCAATTGCCACTATAACTTATCTCCAAAATAGGATGTATTCTACTTCTCTTCACAATCACACTCCCTATGAATTATGGTTTGTCCACCCTCTTGACTTATCACATCTCAAGATTTTTGGATGCACAACCTTTTTGGTCAATACTTACCACAAATCAAAATTTTTACCTAGAGACACACAACTTGTATTCATTGGATATTGTGAGCCCTATGGCCACAAAGCCTACAAATTTTTTGATCTACACAATGAAGTCTTCATATGTGGTTAGAGTGCTATATTTCATGAACTAAAGATCTCTCCAAAATCCTTAGCCACCACTCATTCTTAGTCACTTACTCTCCAAGTTGTACCCCTTAAATCCACCACATCTCCATTCTCATCCATTGACCATCACACTTCAAATACCGGGTCTTGCATATCCTCTTGTAATTTAACATGTCCAATAAACCTTAACGGCTCTCCTATTTAAATGTTTAGTAAGGGACAAAACAAAAGTAATTCCCCTATTACATTACAATATAGCTTACAACGTGTAAATCAATGTAGCCATGGTGGAAAAATTTAAACTCTTTCTTCTCCTCTTCATTCGCCCAAAAATCCTCCTCACCATTTTCAGTTTGAAGTAGGCCATCGTCATCATTATCCTAACCCTGCAAGGAGCTTAAATCAGCACAACCAAGTACCATTAATGGTGCCATAATAGTAGGATGAGTAGGCTACATTTTCAACTTCCTTTACGGTTGCTACTCCTGCTCAATTGTTCAGTCTTTCCCCACCTCAGTTCCACTCTCCTAATCACTGTCATGAAAGCTCAAAAGTTGAATACTCATGCATCTCTCCATTTCAGCTCAGTAGTAACCCACACAAGGCACCTATATTAGCAAGCCAAGTAGGACAAGACACACTCAAAACTCCCTTTGCTAATCCATCTTTATTTTCTCTAGCTCCAGAGAAGGGGTTATCCTCCTTACCTTCAGTGCTGCTGATGGGAACCCCCATTTATCATCTTCATCTCTTGAAGTGCCAAGTTAAGGAACATCAAGTAATCTAAGAAGTAAAGAGACTTCCTCCTATGCAAGAGTTCTTCAAAGATTGGCACACTTAGCTGCAATGTCTTCCACAAATAACATCACACCCCTTGTGCCCTCATTGTTACTAATATCCATCCTCCTTCACCCATTTTCTCTTCCAAACCCATTACTATTTTCAATTCATTTGCAACGATGAAGATGAAGTGCTATAAATGCCCACTCCATGCTTCAAAAGCTCAAACGATCTTTTAGTTCAAGCTAATATTGCAATTGGTCAAGCAGGAGATGTTGAGAAATGTGAATCACATCCACCATAGCCTCTTTGTAAGGAACAACAAGGCAAAGAAACACATTGCAAATAAAGCCTAAGACTAGGTCATGTATGCATGGTTTATTAAAACCCCAGTTGGTGAATACCATGGTCACCTTCGAACTTTTTCCACCTAACAATACCACCTATTGTAAGCCTATAAAAGGCACTCATCTCCACACTCATTTCATCTATCATTCTCATTCACTTGTACTTGCATTATGCTTGGATAATATCAATTGTTCTTCTTTGTCATTGCTTATGCCTCATTATGATTATCTATTTGCTCATCAGTGATCCTCCTTAGCATGTGCCTTCAATATTTTAACATGATATAAGAGTGAGTAGCAAGAGATTTGATGGGGAGGTAGATTAGATAGTAGGCTTAAAAAACCCCATGGAAATCATTAGAAATGTTGCACCACGGACTGCGTAGGCTGTAGAAACAGAATGCAGGTGTGAACAAGCATAGCGACTGAGAAACCACACAATGCTAGAGAGGAGGGGAGATCTTGGTGATTTTTTTTGCCAGATTGAAGCATAGTCAAGCATAGTGTCTCTCGACATTGATCTAGTGACTCTTGTCACTATGTCATCATACACAATTAGCTATGCCTTTGATCAAATTTGAGTTTTTTGTGTGCTACTCCAACATAAAATCAAGGAGGGGAGGACTTGGGGACTTGCAAGATCTGGAAGACCTCAAATCTCTTTGAAGATTTCAAGTTCAAAGGGTATACTAGCCACCTAGTATCTCTTGATACTAATCACCTAGTGCTTCTTGGCCCTTGTGCTCAACTCTTCTACTCTATTGAAATTTAAAAATTTTGAAGCTAATTTGCTATTGATCTTGCAACCTCGACATGGGCAAGGACTCACCAACAATTCAATTCAATGGTGTCGGATTCCATACATGACAAACTAGGATAAACTAATCCTGATGAAGAAAGGCTTGTGGTCAATCATTAGTGGTCAAGAGAAGAAACCAAGGGAAGCTACACTTTCAGTCATATGGGATAAAAATGATGATAAGGCTCAAGCTATTATCAAGCTCAAACTTGATGATAGGTACTTTCATCATGTTGATGATTGTGAAACCTCTCAAGCAACATGGGATCGATTAGAAACCCTATTTGGAGCTCACTCAAAATCCTCCAAATATGGCTTACTAATTGATTTTTTAAGGCTTGACATGAAAAGTAGTACCTCACTTGCAACTCATTTGAATTATATGGAAATCTTGTTGACACAACTTGTAGGAATCAACTTGAAGAAAGATGGATGAAGACATTTACATTGGAGTGCTTCTCAAGAGTCATCCACCTGAGTTTGATAATGCATCTACCACATTTGTCAACATGAAAAAGCCGAAGCTTGTGGATATCAAAACCTCTCTCCTGGAAGAGGAAAAGAAGATTAAGAGAAAGGGAGAAACAAGCATCACAAGAGGAGACCAACAACTCCTCTATGTGAAAGGGAAGAAGAGCATAGTTTGTGACTTTTGTAAGAGAACTAGGCATATTGAGAAGTTTTGCCATGCTAAGAAAAGGTCTCAAAGATCATATCTTGCAATAGTCAAAGAAGATGAAGACAACAATGGAGAAGAAGAAGAAGACACCCAAGAACAAAAGGGTAGGACTCACTAGTCCCTCTTTTGTAGCTCATTTTTTGATGGACTTTTTTAAGATTTAAATGTGGACTTGCCTAATGTTCTTACCATAAGCTCCTATACTACATCCTCTATACACTTAATGAGGCCTTGTGACAGCCTCTAGATTTGTATGGTTGGTTGTTTCCATGTCTACACTTAGCAAGGTTCTACTCATGACATCCTTTGTATACTCAGTGTTCTTCTTGGTTGTGATTGAGGAGGGGTGTTGAGAAATGTGCAATCACATCCTCCATAGCCTCTTTGTAAGGTATAGCAAGGCAAAGAAACACATTGCAAATAAATCCTAAGACTAGATCATGTATGCATGGTTTATTAAAACCACAGTTGGCGAATACTATGGTCACTTTCCACCTTTTTTCACCTACCAATACCACCTATTGTAAGCCTATAAAAGGCACTCATCCCCACACTCATTTCATCTATCATTCTCATTCACTTGTACTTGCATTATGCTTGGATAATATCAGTTGTTCTTCTTTGTCATTGCTTATGCCTCATTATGATTATCTATTTTCTCATCAATGATCCTCCTTAGCATATATCTTTGATATTTTAACAGGAGATTCTCTCCATGCCAACATTCTCAAGCCACCAATATGTCCTTGTATCACTCAAGCACTTTGAAGTAATGACCAAATTTAACTCTTAACCTCCGTCATATTGACATGAGATATCATTTTGTATGAGAGTTAGTGGAAAACTCTCATATTACATGATTTTGTTCCCTCTTGTGACAACGCTAATGACTTTCTTATCAAATAAATTCCTCACTTAAAGCACAAAATTACAATGCAAATCCTTTGCATGCTCTAGGAAGGGAGACATGATATGAATTCATGGATGGATGTAAAATCAAATCTTCATTGGTATTCTATTTTTCCTTCAATTGTACTCAATTACACACACACACACACACACACACACACACACACACACACACACACACACACACACACACACACACACACACACACACACACACACACACACACACACACACACACACACACACACTCATGAAATCCTTTTGAGGGGGGATGTTAGGATAAGATATTTAGAGATAAGGATATGCAACACGTGGACAAAAGGATCCCATAATTATCGTCATTGTAAATATCTCAGATATTTAGAGTACGAGTTCACCTATCTCATTTAATGTACCATGTATATATACATCTGCAAGTAATGAAATCAACAACTATAGTTCACTCTACTTTTCATACTCCCTTTGTCTCTCTTTCTATACATTATGCATAGTGTCATCTTATTCTCTTATTCTCTAGTCTATCATTTTTAATACATTTCTTTATCCATAGCTTTCTCCTGATGCACAATAGTTTCCTCAAAAGAAGTGGACTCAATTGATTTTATAACATTTTCCAGATATGCATAATGGTGAGCAACGTAACCATTATATATCATCTTATTTATGGGATACCTTATTCTTGTTGACCTACACATTTGCGGAGCACTCTATGATTCCTTTACATCACCCCTACTTTTCTTACACCAAGTATATGAATAACCAAAATATTAAATTCCTCATCCATACTCTAATATGAACCATTGGACTCGCCATCTACATGTGAATAGCTTGCAAAAACTTCTAGTAGTACACCAAGTGGCTCAATCACTTTTTCTTTTCCCTTTTGTGATATATTTTCTATACTTATAGGAGTGCTATTCACATGCAACCTACCACTCCATGGCCTCTTAGTAGACCTACTAGAAGACTTTTCTAGCCCACTCAATGTCTATGACTATGAATCCACATTTTTTGCAACCACCTTTTCTTTTACATCATTATCAATAATTTACTTTCAATAGCATACCAATTTCTCATCTCATCAAACACAATTCTCTACTTATTGATATCTTATTATAATTGGATTATAATACGTGTAACACTTTTTCTCAAAGGAATAGTCAATAAATATACACTTTTTCACTTTTGGATCCAACTTATTTCTTAGTTCATGAGGCACATGTATATATGCAATACATCCAAATACTTTAACATATGATAAATCTAGTTTCTTGTGAGTAAAATTCTCCTCTAATGCTATACAATGCACTATATGAGTAGTCCTATTCATAATATACAGAGTTATAGAGGCAACTTCGGCGCAATAATAATGAGGTATATTCTTTTCAATCATTATCAAGGTTCCTCTACAATCTTTATAACATGCATGTTCTTCCTTTCAACAACACCATTTTGTTGCAGAGTGTACCTACATGTAAATTGTCATTGAACTCCATGTTGTCTTAGAAATTTATTGAATTCATTGAGCAATACTCTCCCCGTCCATTTGACCTTAGGTACTTAATATGCACACTTGTTTGCTTCTCAACAACATTTTTACATCTTGAAAGTGAGAGAATGCCTCAATTTTATACATCCATATCTTTCTTATATGATCATCAACAAAGGTTAAATAACACTTATATCCAACCATTGATGCAATATTTGTAGGATCCCATATATTTGAATGTACAACTTCAAGTAAATGTTTGCTTTATTTATTTTCCAAATTGACATCACGCACTTTTTACATATCAACCACTTTAAACTTAGGTAAGCATATCACAAATTCGTATGACTACATATTCTTCAACTGTTGCACATTTACATGCCCAATATATTTGTGCCAAATGTCAATATCAACTACAAGGCCACCTTGTGCAAACATAGTAGCCTTTAGTTTCCATTTTTGAAACCTTCTACAAAGCAACCATCCTGATTGAACTTCACTTACAATCCCTTCTCAATCATTTTCCCAATGGAAACCAAGTTCTTTGTGATGTTAGTAAACAATGTGATACTCTGAAGATAAACAATAGGATGTGATGTATTGTCACCTATTTTCACAAAATCAAGTATTTGAGGATTTTTCATTTCTCTAAACCATTCTCCATGAGACGTCATATGGTTAGAGGCTAAATCCATATACCAGAGATCATTAGTTATTACTACTAATAGATTTGAATTTACAATGTTCATCATGTGCTACATAAGTGACAACTTTTGATTATTAATTTGATTACTGGTAGAGGCATAATTATTATATTGTCTTCTCCCATTCTATTGTTTGCACCTCTTCTCTTTTCTAGAAGATCATATACAATGTGACCTTTTTTACCACAATTATAGCATTCTCCATTATCATAACCTACATTCTATTTATCACGTTCTCTATGGTTTCCCCTGCATTGAGACTAGCCCCTACCACTTATATGTGACTACTCTTGTGAATCATGAGATTGCCCCTAATTCTGCCCATAACGGCCACCATCGCAGCCTCTGCCACCATGATCTCTACCTCATTGTATTATAGTAGAGCATGTAATTTTGAATTATTCTTGATTTGTGACAAGGATACAATAAGGCCTAAATTTTCCTCTTTTAATATTAATGTAGATATTAGGTCTACAAAGTCAAGGATAGTATCCCTTATGTTGATGAAGGTTCATAACTACTTGCACTCCTTGTCTAAACTATCCAAACATGTAGTGACTTCATCATCATCATCAACTTGCACTTTAGTAGATCCAAGAGCTTCAACAATACTTCGAATCTACAATGCATTGTCATTAATAGACAGATTTCCATGATTGACATTGTTTAATTGATATTTCAATTGCAACTTTCTAGCTCTAGTATTTGTACCAAACATGTTATCAGGTTGTTCCATGTTTCTATAGGACTATATGCATCTTATATATGCCCAATCATGTTGTTTGAAACATTCATGGAAAGTCAATACATAACTTTGTGAGTCGCTTGATTCCATTTCTTAAATGCCTTGGCTTGAACAAGGATGGCATTTTCCTTTGATAACTCTAGAGCCTCAGCATTATCTCCTTCAACATAGTCCCAATAACATTTCCCCATAAGAAAATTAGTGAATATGAACTTTGAAGCATGAAAGTTATGCTTGCCAAGTTTTTCGCTGACAATAAAATTAAACCCCTCATACATTGTGCAGTAAAATCTAAAAATATGCTTTTAACAATAACCTGCTAATTCATGTAAATTGTCATATTTATAGAAATTGATATATAAGTATATCTTGAGCAACACCTATGATGTCTAACAATTTGTAAATATTATTTGCCACACTTAACACTTGCAACCTGTTTGTGAAATGAAGAGCTTTGTAGAGTTTGTGAACCTTATCGAATTTGCACATGAATAGTCTCTAACTCTTGAGAATAATGGAGGCCAAAATATGCTTAGAAAGTGAAGTTGATGATGCATAGATGTGTCTTGATACCACTAGCCTATGCATCTCTGCCAGCTCGCCTACCTCCCAGTGAAGTCAGAAGGACTCAATCCTATCCAAATACCATACATTTTAATGATGTGGAGCCGAGTGATGAGGTAGGGGGGACAATAGTGATGGCTTTGAGAGTTTAGATGTAGAAAGAATGCAAGTACTATAAATACACTATGAATTTGTATACACATTAGAAGCCGCCTTGTTGTATATCAAACATAACCTTGTAATCAGATGCAATCATTGATAATGGAATTTAAATTATTTTTATATTGCATTTTGTCCTTGTTACAGCTATTGCATATTCTTATAAGATAGGTTGTGATAATAGATTTTTTTGTGATAATATTCCCACATAAAGTATTTCTTTCTTTTCTTTGGGACACCTACACATGAGGTTCACCATGATTAGCATTATTAGTAAATTTAAAAATGTGTATCTTAGACAATGCTTCACATTTTTGGATTACATATTCTATTTACCTTGTAGCCATTGCACTTGAATGAATAAGTAGTAGGGATACTTATGTCTTCATTTGCTAAGTTCATTTGTACTTGACATAGGGAAATGTTTGCCCTTACACTTAGCATTGTTAAGAGCTCATCTTCTAACCAAATGTCTTACATTGTTATAAGATTATCAATGTCATTCTGAAAGTCTTGATCAATTACTATAAGCTTTCCATCTACATAATGCTATCTCATGTAATAGAAAGTCAAAATAACATTTTGTGATACACTCATATATTTAAAGATTTTAGACATAATCCCATGCACTTTTTTTGCATCCCAACTTTGACTTAAGAAGTCCATGTATGTCTTGGATGTACATATGAACATTGATTATGTTTTCAAAACTTCCTCATCATAAAAGAAGTCCACAAAAACATGTAATGGTATGAAGATTGTGATATTCATTTGCCGAATCGCTATATTAGGCTACATATATCTTTGAATATTTATGTAAATCTTTAACTTAAAAGATTCATGTGATTTTGGGTTTGTAGTTGGCCACCCTATGCTTTCTAGAGCTAGGAGTGAAAGAGGCATGAGAGATCTATATCCTATCATGCTTGATGGTACATTGTAAAATATATAATAAAATACACATTCCTTAGCCAATAACTTGTTTGAGATCACTTTTTACAAATGCTCGCCAATAGAGCCATGAAATGCATCAAATATTCCAACTATGCTTTTGATAGGTTGCCAATCTTTGAGGTTTGAGATGGATATATATCTACAAACATAGACAAACTTTAGCAAATTCCTAAAACATAAAACCTATTTTGAAGCCTATTGAAATATTCTAGTAAACTTATAGTTTGATCTATGGCATGGCATGTCAATGGGCCAATTCTACAAGTGCAATTTTGAGTGTATATATGCATGTTGTATAAGCACCTCCTTGCTTTTTTTTCATGGTCCTTCAAGCTTGAAATCCTTAAGTTGCCCCTTTAAGTATCAATGAATTCATTTACATATTTTCTTCTCTTTTATCCACATACTATTGTCAAGGTCAAAATTGTTATATATTGTGATTGCCTTGATAGAAGATGAAGACACCAAGGACATGAAGCTTCCATTGAGATAGAAGATGAATCGAAAGAGGACATCAAGTGAAAAGAGAGAATAGAAAATCTTGTGTAAAAATGAAGGGAGGGTATATACTTTCTTGAAAAAGAGAGGAATGCTACAATGGAAGGAATATATTTGGGTGTACTATTCAAGAATTTCAAGAAAACAACTAGGAGATTGCAAAGTTATATTGGATTGACAAGAAATGTCTCTATCTAGCACCTTTTATTGTAACAATACCTCTTGTAGTTCGTCTCCATGAAATTTTGCTTCAAAAATACCTCAAAATTATTTATTTAAAAAATATTTAAATATGAGATAAAAGACTTCAAAATTGACAAACCCATGTGTTACCGTAACGGTAGCTCTTGCCCTATTGGTCAAGAGGCTTTCTCTCTCCAAAACTAAAAGGCTCATACTTGAGTTCAAATCTCCCCTGCTGATATGATTGAAGACTATTTGGATGATTTTTGATTAATATGGGTTTTCTTTGGACTATGTGGTTTTATTACATTTTTTTGACCTTTTGTAGCTTGAATGAGCTTTTGTAGCCTTTTGTATGTGTTTGCGTGGGTTACATATGATGAGTTCATAGCTTGAGATGTTTTTCTTCTTTGGAAAGATGGTAATAGAAGCTCTTTTTAGCTAGTTCAAATGAAGAAAGTAGGAGTTGAAGACTAAAGTTTTTGAATGACGATGAAAGTAGTTCAATGTGAAGGGACACTGTAGTGGTTTTGATGCCTCTTCATTTCAAACATGCCCTTTCAAGGGGTGGCTCCACAACTAAGAGAGGTTTATGGATCATTATTCAATTGTATCTTTGTATGAGATCATATTAGAGAGTAATTGGGAGAAAGAACTAGTCATTTTTTGTCATCAATCTATTGTATCTATAACAAATTGAGTAAGAGAAGAAGACTATGGATACATTATTGCAGACATGATGTGAATACTATGTTATCATTTTCCATTCATATTATCATGTGGATGAGTTCTTCTTATTTGTTTTTCATTGAAATGAAGAATATTACGTGCTTTGTTGAATCTATTACTGTGGGAGACATATTCTATGATGAAGTTTTGTTCCAATTTTCCTTGTGTGGATCTAAAAATAGATAAAGAAGTTGCTCGTTCATGTTACCATGTAGATTTTCTTGATGTTCTCTCCAAAGCTCTAAGAAATAAAAGCATGCCTTAGTATAGACAATCAAAGCACTTAATTGATGCAAGAATTTAACTTCCAATGTTGTTTGCATGATAGGATTATAATACAATGAAAGTGTGCAGTCAAGGACATAATAAGATCATAAAAGGAATAAAACAACATGTCATGCAAAGAAGAGCAAAAACCAATGTAACCATGCAATGAAAATGCCTAAAGAACATGTCACAATAGCCACAAGAGCTCCAAGGCTCGAATCAACAACATTGTCACGTATAAAGACAACATGTGCAAGTGATTATTTTTATTAAAAAAATTGTAGGGGTGGGAAACAAATCAAATCATGCATCATGAGTATAAGACAATCATGGCAATCAAATTATGCAAGACACTAGAACATTATAAAATAAAGCAATGCATGTAAGATTATTACTTGTTTGCAAGAGAACAACTCAACACACATGGGAAGTACATGTAGGCAATAATAGTTCTTTTCATGAAAAATTGAGTAAATTTTAAAGTTTCTAAATCCACTTTTCAACCTAATGAGGTCATCAAAGCGGCACCTTGAACTCTCAATTGCCTCCAAATTTGGAATAGGTAAGAGATACCTTGCCGCGATCAGCATAGCTATAGGTAGGACTCCACCAACATCCCAAACTACAAGCAACAAGCCAAACCTCTTGCCACAAAGGTAGATGACTTTGTGGATGTCCCCCAAACCTTGGCCAACAACACTCATGTGCTTGGGGTAATATTTGAGGCGGAGACATCAAGGAGCTAGGGAGGCCAAAAGAATGACTAGAGGTGATGAGGGGATGACTGGTATTGGTGGTAGCACTAGTAGTCATTGTCATGTTTGATTGGGCAAGGACAACATTGCCAGCCTAGATGTAGTATTTACATCCCATTTGCTACTAGATGTGATTGGTCACCTACCTATCGTATATATGTACATACATACATATTTATGAATACATAAATATAAATGTATGTATATATGTATGTATGTACACACACACATATGTGTGTGTCTGTGTGTGGATTCAAATCACCAATTTATAGAAAAGGATTTACTTTAAAAAATCTATTTTATGTCATAAGGATTTTTTTTCCCAAGGTGATCACTGTGGTAAAAGGCAAGCCAAAAAGAATTATTTTACAAAAATAAATGCATATCTTCACCTCTCATTTTAGGCATGCATTGGTTTGTTTTTGGTTAGCCATGCATAAAAAGAAAGCAAAAACAAAAAAGCTTCATTCTAAAGCACTAAGGTTGTTGAAACCTAAGCCCCCCCTTTCACATTCTTTAGTTATGATGAGGTTTGAAATTAGTCCACATGACCTTCCTCAAAGACCAATCAATCACAATTTACCTCTCAACCTTCATAAAAAAATCTTTGAAAAATTAAACCTTTCAAACCATTTGCCATGGCCAAACATACAAAGGAGGTGGACATCGATCACAAGGAGATCTGTAAGTGTGGTTTGCAAGTGAAGCTTGCAAGCTCCTTTGGGCTATCTTGAAATTTATAAGGTTTTTATTGTTTTGGTTACTTATTTGTTTCTATGGGTGAAAGATGAGATTGGTGCTAAACCTAAGTTTGCAAAATTCAATGGTGGCTATTGGAAACTCAATACCCTCTCAGATAGGGAAGTTTAATAACTCATTGCATCATTGTAAGACTTGGAGAAATTGATATGAGGGTTTTAACTTGGTCTTGGAAAAGTGAAGCTCATGTTCTATGTTGTGTGTTTGGAACCATGGGTCTAGAAAGTCCATGCAAAGGGTGTTTCTTTTGAAATTTTGTATAAAACCTATTCTCCTTATGAAATATTTATTGTAGTATGAATTCCTCCTCACATTGAAATCATGTCAAGTCTCTCTCTTGGAATAATTGATATCATACCCTACCTTGAGTCAATCTAAAAAACAAGCCATTTTGTATCTTTCATTGTGTCTCCCACTCTAAGCTCGTGACCTTGTATCTTATCTTGGATCTTGCACCCATGGTTTTGGTCATGATTATGTATGGTTATTCATGCAGGGGGTAATCTCTTGGCCTTTTTCAAATGAGTGGATTCTCATCCAAGAGTTGCCTCCTTGTGTCAAGAGTATGAGGATTTTGAAAGAGCTTTTGATTATGGTATATAGTGTGTCTGTGATTTTAAAAGAGGAGTTCACCCTCCAAGTGGATCATGTTGAAGATAACTTTCCCTCGTGCAAGGTTGTGAAAGTGTATAAGGTTGCACACTCTTGTATATATGTATGTACTAATTAGAGAGAATAAAGAGGTTATAAACAAGGTTCCATGATCTTTTGTGCAAATTTTTGAGTTTCAAGTAAATTGTGAGCTTTGACTTCCATGGCTCAATGTTCTCTTTTGTGGGTAAATGGTGATAGAGGTTCATATTAATTTCTCTACTAAGCCTCAATAGTGCGATAAAAAATTCTAATACAATCATACTTGAGTTCCTAAATTCTTTACTAAGCATAATTTAGTTCCTAAAAACCTTTACTCTTATAAATCATTTACCTTTTGTAATCATGTACTCTGCTTCTATCTTTACAACTTAAGAGCTAGGAAAGGTGAGGGGAGTCCAACTTACCAAAATCAACCAATACACATCCTATAGCACATTTGGAAGCATCAATTGAACATTAGAACACAACATATGCTAATTCAAAATCTTCAAATGTGGATATTGTGAAAGCTTTCTTCAAAAGCTTTTTGGTATTCATAGGTTTAATCCCAGGCTTAGAGAATTCTATTGTAGATTTAATAGAAAATGAGATTTCAACATAAAAGAATATAAAATCCAAATGACAATCAACATGACTCATGGAGCACTAGATGTTTTCTAGTGAGATTGAAAAGAAAAACACTTAGCAACTCATAAAAAACCTTTACATAATCAAACTATTGTGAAGAAGAAAGGTCAATTTGGATGGTACAAATCTTAATGAGGATCAAGTCAAAAGATATTAGAATCACCATGCATAACTTGGACTACTAGTTACACCATCCCTACTCACATCATTAGACCCAAGGGTAGAGGCGTAGGTCAAACACTTAAATGAGAGCATCAAAAGTGGGACAATCAACCAAATCTCTATCATTTCTTTAAAGTAAAGGACAAACTCAGCTATGGTCTTGATCAAAAGGCATTATTGAAAGAATGCAAGACTTAAACAAACAATGTTGCCAAAAAGGTAATCATATAAATGTAAATGTGACTATGGTTGGACCACTTAAAGGTAAAAGGTAATTGATCTCACCATATGTGCCTTGAACTAGCAATAAAAATTGCCCCTACTCATAGCATCACCCAATTGTAGGGCCAAGTCCGCAATTATATTAACGGTATATCTAGATGGAAAATTTTAACATGTTTTTGCTACTTCTTTGGAGGTGAACATTTCAATATGATTGCCAATAGATTGGATCATTACTATCAAATGTTGACATAACAACTCTCCCTAATCCCCAGCAAAAATGTGTATGTGTCTAACCCTAAACCAAGTAGTACGAACTAGGCATTGATCCTGCAAAAAATTATGTGAAAAAATATAACAAAAATTTCTCAAAGAGGTTATATGTCTAACATATTCCAATGTGTACATGTTATGTCATATGATGGCCAATCTATTGGAAAAATGACTCACTCACTTTAGTAGCTAGGATTGGAAAAATTTAATGTGTTGAAAGATAATTCATTGATAGATATAGGTACCTTGAAGAATGGTTGAAGAAGCAATAAAAGAATAAGTATATTGCTAACTTGTCCAAAACCATCTAGATGATGCCTAATCACATTGAAAACTACTTTGAACATTGAATTATATCTCAAAAATAGTGAGCCATAAATGGTTGCTAAGGGGACGTATTTTTGAATAGCCATCATAAATGAAGAATGTGAGATAAAATGTAGAACATGAAAAGAAAGAATTAGAATTCTCGGTGAGAAATCAAAGTAACATTTCTAGCTGGGAAGGTCAAAGTTCTTAAAGTGCAACAATTCCTTTTCTTTAAAGGCACCCTTAGCCTAGGACATCAATGTTCATAAAAAATGAGGTTTCAAGTCAAGTGAATTGTTAAATTTGAGAACAAACTAAAAATTTTGAAGAGAGGTTTTTTAATTCTTAAATCTAGGAACATTTTAATTATAACATGACCCTCACCAATCTCATGAAACTAGAACAAAATGATGATTTTAGCCTATGATAAACAAAAGAAATAATAGAAGCAATAGAAGTCAACCTAACAATCTTAACATAAATAATAGGAGGCACAATAACTATTTTACCCCACTCTATAATGGAGTTGGGTAAGGTGCTAATAGAGAGCTGATGTGATGAGGATACTATCGCCTCTCTAAAGTAGTGGAAGGACTCAATTTCAAGAAAGCCCTTTGGGGGATGGTGGCTTCAAAAGAGAAGTTTTACTATCTTAATAGGCCTCTAGGGGACCAAGGAATGACCCATGCTCAACAAGAGGCTTATGGTCCCATAGAGGAGCCCTCCCATTAAAGTTAAGCAAGTGATGAGTTAAGGCTTTTGACACCGTACCAAGGGTTGGCTTATGGCAACGAATGCAAGAATTAGGGGTCCTAAATGATCTATGCATGGGAATTTACAGGATATATCAACGAGTGGTGTGTCGCCTCAGAGGTTGCAACGGGTTGTCACAAGTATTTGAGAGTAATATGGGAGTCAAACAAGGTTGCCCGCTCTCCCCTACATTATTTGGTTTATGCATTGATAAGCTAGAGGAAATACTTCTCATGGCTATGAATGAAGAGGAAGCCAAAAGCCCGTATATTGGTATGTTTGCCATCTTGCTCTTGCTTTATGTAGACAATGTGATCTTCTTTACATATATTGGGGAACGTATGGAGCAGTTCATGGGGATTCTTGAACGGTCTTGTCAAGATAGTGGTTTGA